>NW_024757419.1:45000-46053 GCF_018991925.1 Homarus americanus | reverse complement strand
GTAGACCAGGTAGGTAGAACAGGTAGGACAGGTAGAACAGGTAGACTAGGTAGAACAGGTAGAACAGGTAGACCAGGTAGGTAAAACAGGTAGGACAGGTAGAACAGGTAGACCAGGTAGAACAGGTAGAACAGGTAGACCAAGTAGGTAAAACAGGTAGGACAGGTAGAACAGGTAGACCAGGTAGAACAGGTAGAACAGGTAGGTAGGTAGGTAGAACAGGTAGACCAGGTAGACCAGGTAGGTAGAACAGGTAAGTAGGACAAGTAGACCAGGTAGACCAGGTAAGTAGGACAGGTAGACCAGGTAGGTAAAACAAGTAGCCAAGCCTGAACATGATGAGATCAGTTCAACAACCTTTGATCATTGAACCTACAAGATGATCAAAGCCTCTCTATATTAACTTTAACCCCCCTATAAGAGAGATCAGAGCATTCTCCAATAGCCAATAGCAACGAGGCAGATGCTAGTAGGACAAGACACAATCTAATGACTTTTTCCCTCTCACAGATGATATGAAAATGCCCCTAGTAGGTAGTTTCCAGGGTCAAGAGGTCAAGATATCACTCTATGACCTTTGACCCAGCATAGATGATATATACATGTCATCAATAGTTGGTATCAAGGAGGTCAAGATATCACCATGACCTTTGACCCAGCATAGATGATATATACATGTCATCAATAGCTAGTGTACGAGGTCATGAGGTCAAGATATTACTCTATGACCTTTGACCTCTTGAGAAAAGAGGTCAGAGTACATGTAGTAGCCGGGAGCGTGAGTCTGCCCCCCCCCCCTCACCGACCTCCATCTTCTCTTTAATGTCAACTGAGGAATTCAACCAGTAGGGCGGCCTGGCTGGTGAGTAAACGTTGGCCTTCTGACACCACCACCTGCTGACACCCCCTGCTGATAACGCCTGCTGATATCCCCTGCTGACATCCCCTACAGATATACCCTGCTGATAAAGCCTGCTGACGCCACCTGCTGACACCAACTGCTGATTATACCTGGTGAAACCCTTACTGACACCACCTACTGATAACGCCTGC
>NW_024757419.1:37500-40000 GCF_018991925.1 Homarus americanus | reverse complement strand
GGGGTGTTGTTGTTGTTTTTCTCGTTCCAAATACTTACTTTCATCTCCTAATTTCGAGTTTGTTTTTGTTTAATTAATTCTTGATGACTCGGATGAATATTTAATCACCATCTCTCAGGTATTGCAATTAATCTTCTAACAACAATGACGTCAGGGTTTGTCGCCATATTTAATTTCATTTACTTCTCAATCTTCGTTGCTTCCCGAGTTGAATGGGTTTTGTCAAGGTTAGGTTAGGTTAGGTGAGGTGAGGTGAGGTTAGGTTAGGTTAGGTTAGGTTAGTTAGGTTAGGTTAGTTAGGTTAGGGTGAGTGTTAGGTTAGTTAGTTAGTGAGGTTAGGTTAGGTTGTTAGGGTTAGGTTAGGTTAGGTTAGGTTAGGTTAGGTTAGAAGAAGTTGTAATGATAATTACCTGTTGAATTAAGGGCTAAGTAAGATATGCATAGCTAGATAAGGTTAGGTTAGGTTAAGTGTCATTAAGTAGAAAGTCAGCAGGCGTTATCAGCAGGTGGTGTCAGTAAGGCTTTCACCAGGTATAATCAGCAGGTGGTGTCAGCAGTTGTTGTCAGCAGGTGGCGTCAGTAGGTGGTGTCAGCAGGCGTTATCAGCAGGTGGTGTCAGTAAGGCTTTCACCAGGTATAATCAGCAGGTGGTGTCAGCAGTTGTTGTCAGCAGGTGGCGTCAGTAGGTGGTGTCAGCAGGCGTTATCAGTAGGTGGTGTCAGTAAGGGTTTCACCAGGTATAATCAGCAGTTGGTGTCAGCAGGTGGCGTCAGCAGGCTTTATCAGCAGGGTATATCTGTAGGGGATGTCAGCAGGGGATATCAGCAGGCGTTATCAGCAGGGGGTGTCAGCAGGTGGTGGTGTCAGAAGGCCAACGTTTACTCACCAGCCAGGCCGCCCTACTGGTTGAATTCCTCAGTTGACATTAAAGAGAAGATGGAGGTCGGTGAGGGGGGGGGGCAGACTCACGCTCCCGGCTACTACATGTACTCTGACCTCTTTTCTCAAGAGGTCAAAGGTCATAGAGTAATATCTTGACCTCATGACCTCGTACACTAGCTATTGATGACATGTATATATCATATATGCTGGGTCAAAGGTCATAGAGTGATATCTTGACCTCATGACCTCGTACACTAGCTATTGATGACATGTATATATCATCTATGCTGGGTCAAAGGTCATAGAGTGATATCTTGACCTCTTGACCCTGGAAACTACCTACTAGGGGCATTTTCATATCATCTGTGAGAGGGAAAAAGTCATTAGATTGTGTCTTGTCCTACTAGCATCTGCCTCGTTGATATTGGCTATTGGAGAATGCTCTGATCTCTCTTATAGGGGGGTTAAAGTTAATATAGAGAGGCTTTGATCATCTTGTAGGTTCAATGATCAAAGGTTGTTGAACTGATCTAATCATGTTCAGGCTTGGCTACTTGTTTTACCTACCTGGTCTACCTGTCCTACCTACCTGGTCTACCTGGTCTACTTGTCCTACTTACCTGTTCTACCTACCTGGTCTACCTGGTCTACCTGTTCTACCTACCTACCTACCTGTCCTACCTGTTCTACCTGGTCTACCTGTTCTACCTGTCCTACCTGTTTTACCTACCTGGTCTACCTGTTCTACCTGTTCTACCCTGGTCTACCTGTTCTACCTGTCCTACCTGTTCTACCTACCTGGTCTACCTGTCCTACCTGTTCTACCTACCTACCTACCTGGTCTACCTGTTCTACCTGTCCTACCCACCTACCTACCTGTTCCCACCTGTTCTACCCGGGTCTGCCACCTGTGCCACCTGGTCCCACCTGTTTTACCCACTGGTCTACCTGTTCTACCTGTCTCTACTCCCACCCACCACCTGGCCCACTCACCACCTGGTTCACCCGTTCTACCCACCACCTTACCCGTTCTACCCGTTCTACCCGGTCTACCTGTTCTTCTACCTGTCTCTGACTGTTTACCTACCCGGTTCAATTGTTCTACCTGTTCTACCTGGTCTACCTGTTCTACCTACCTGTCATATTTTTAACACATACCTTTAGCTTTTAACCTGACCTATATACAACCAAAGTTTAAAGGTGATTTAGGTGTCTCTCTGACCTTCTGTAAATGACTGATGACCTAAAACATTATGCTATGGATGATTGGTGTTGTTGGTATCGTTAAGCTTGAGGTCGTGGGTTCGAAGGTGTGGTTGGGGGTTAATTAAATACAGGTGATAGGTTGTTAGGTTGTGTTTTGTGTGTGTTGTGGTCTTTCTCTCTCTCTCTCTCTCTCTCTCTCTCTCTCTCTCTCTCAGAAAAAAGGGGGATATATAAATGAAAGAATGAATGAAGAGAGAAATAAGGAAAATGGAGAAATAAGAACGAGAGAGAGAGAGAGGGAGAGAAACGGTAAGGGAAGCGTACATTGTCATCACACGCAAGTTACGTAAAATTATGTAGCCTACGTGTGTGTGTGTGTGTGTGTGTGTGTGTGTGTGCGTGTGTGTGTGTG
>NW_024757419.1:0-32500 GCF_018991925.1 Homarus americanus | reverse complement strand
CCGACAAAAGCTACACACCACGCTGACAAGATCAAGCCAATCAGATCTTCCTCTCTCTCTCTCTCTCTTTCTCTCTCTCTCTCTCTTTTCCGTCATCTTTTCTTCTTCTTCTTCTTCTTCATGTTCTTCGTTTTCTCTTTGTTATATTCCTCCTACTTTTGCTCTTCCTCCCTTTCTTCCTGTTCCTTCACTACTTCTTCTTCCTCCTATTTTTCGTCTTCCCATTACCCCCTCTTCCTCTTCCTCCTCCTCCTCCACCTCCTCTTCCTCTCTCTCCACCTCCACCTCCCCCTCCTCCCCTCCTCCAAAAACATACACAGCCTTCACTCTTCAAAGCAGTTGTCTTTGGTATGTGAAGTGTGTGCAATGAGTTTGTGATGATGACATGTGAGTGTTGTCTCAACTTTTCTCCTGATAGTGTGTACGACAGAGAGAGAGAGAGAGAGAGAGAGAGAGAGAGAGAGAGAGAAATGAGTACATAAAAAGCAAAGTTAGTCTCTTCTTTAATTGCTGTATACATATATTATTTTTACAGACAATTTTCTATCTAAACAGTGTGTGTGTGTGTGTGTGTGTGTGTGTGTGTGTGTGTGTGTGTGTGTGTGTGTGTGTGTGTGTGTGTGTGTGTGTGTGTGTGTGTGTGTGTGTGTGTGTGTGTGTGTGTGTGTGTGTGTGTCAGGGAAAAAAGCCTTTATGCAGAATTATTATGTCATAAACGGCGCCCAACACACCCGCTGTGTTTAATTGACTATGATGAGTCATTCATTAGTGAGAAGTGAAACAAAAACAGTGGATAGTTTTATTTTTTGTATATTTTCCTTAATGATAATAAGAATAATGAATACTACTTTTACTACTACTACTACTACTACTACTACTACTACTACTACTACTACTACTACTACCACTACAACTACTACTACTACTACTTCTCATAATAATAATAATAATAATAATAATAATAATAATAATAATAATAATAATAACAAACAAACAAACAAACTAACTCTCAAAATTCCCAGATAACTTAAGTCATTAGTTAACACCATTACTTTAAGGAGGAAATAATTGGGACCTGCATTCTCTTGCTTCTGTAAAAAAAATATTCCCTCCAGTTTATTTTGCCCTTGAGGAGAAACTCATCAAAGCTCCAATCTAAACTTTTAAGTAATGTATGTGGGGGTGGGTGGGGGGGGTCGGTAAGAAGAAGTGAACTTTCTCTCACCTAGTGTCTATAACTCTCCTTCCTTCCTTCTTTCCTTCCTTCACGAAATAAACTCATCATTCTCTTCCTTCATAAAACTTCACGGCTTTCTTGTACAGGGTTAGATATTGGTCAGAACCCTGGGAGTAATATTTTTGTATTTGGTTGAGTTATCCCTTAAAAAGAAACATAGCTACAAAGGGTAAACTTACATAAAAAATACAAAGATATATTTCACCTAATGATTAGACACCCTGACCTTATTTCACCTGATGATTAGACACCCTGACCTTATTTCACCTAATGATTAGACACCCTGACCTTATTTCACCTGATGATTATAGAGAGTCACCTTAGGATATATTTAATTTCTGTGAGTTAATTACCTATTTAATTATGAAGACTCGGAGTATAAAGCCTGAAATGAAGGGTTGTGTTTACTGAGGATGTATAAAAAGGTTAAAATCAAATTGAATGATAATAACGTAATGCCATTGTAATTATTCTACTTTCAGGTTTAATAGTGAGTATTACATAACTCATCAGGCTGAGCACTCGTGAGAATATTCTGATCTGATTATATTGACAAACAGAGCGCTTGGGTCTTTTGCCACTCAGTTCAGAGACGTATATAAGGCTCTGATTACATTGAGAAACAGCAAGGTTTTTTTCTTGCCCCTCAGATCAGAGAAGGATAAGGTGTTACGCTATATTTTTCTGAACTAACCCAAGGGAGACAGGGCCAATCAGACCATATAGAATCTCCCTGAGTGAAGAGTAACAGAGAGAGAGAGAGAGAGAGAAGGAGGGACGTAAGTAGAGAGAGAGAGAGGGGGGAGATGGGGAGAGGAAAAGCAGAAGAGAAAATGGGACAGAGAAAGAGAGAAAGAGAGAAAGACACAGATACAGGCTGAAACAAGGAAAAGGGAGGGAAATAGAGAGAGAAAGAGAGAGAAAAAGAGAGAGAGAAAGGGGAAGAGAAGAAGATATAGAGAAAAAGAGAGAGAGAGAGAGAGACTGGATAAAACAGAGCCACATAAGAGGAGCGACTAAGGGCGTCTTCGTGACTTCCTGCCTGATAACTCTCCGCTGGTCGCTTCCTGCATGTAAATGGTGCCGCTGAGTTAAGATAGATCCGGTGTACGTATACTTCATCTTACACACACACACACACACACACACACACACACACACTCTGTCTGACACACACTCTTTCCGTCACTCTATCTCTCTCTAACCTAACCTAACCCAACCAAACCTAACCAAACCTATCCTAACCAAACCTAAGTTAACCTAACCTCTTGGATACGACATTTCCCTCATTAACAGAAGACAAGGAAAAATACCAGGCTATTTGGCTTCTCCTTGGAACACATGTCACCTGGTTTTACCGTATGAATCTGTGAGACGTGAAGACAGGGAGACAGCTCACCTCTGGTTGTAGGCGGTGTTATGGCTTCAGGGAGATATTGTGAGGTAGGAGGAGGTTTTGAGTGTAATGAGAAAGATGAGAGAGAGAGAGAGAGAGAGAGAGAGAGAGAGAGATGTATAGAAAAACAAGCTTAGAGAGAAAGAAAAAAGAAACTGAGTGAAAATGAGAGAGTCAGAAAGAAAGAAAGAGAAAGAAAAAGTGAGTGAGAATGAGAGAGTGTGTGAGTGAGTCAAAGAGAGTCAACAACATGACCCAAGAATGGCCACAGGTACCTGCATTAATAATGACCCTATTAAGGAGGATAGTACAGCCTGATCCTCCACTGAGCACCAGGATAGGAGCTTGACCACATGATACACGGAGAGAGACCTATATGACGCACCCCATTGAATGATATATATATAGGTAGTGAGGAATGGAATCAATTATGCACTATTGAGGAGGGGGGATGGGGAGGGAAAGGGGGAGGGGGGAGGAATGTAGACGTTGTATAATGTTTTTGAAGGAGCTGTAGAGTTTATGCCTGTGTCTGTGTTTTTATTATGTGGAAGAAACTCTTACACAGGAACGTTTTCTTGAATAGGGAATTTTTTCCATGTTTTTTTCTTTGTTTTTTTTTCCCTTTTTCTTTAATCTTTCTTTTTTCACTCTGATCAAAGTTCTATTTCACCAAGATTAAAAAAAAAGGTTTAAAATCAAGTTCAATATCTGTAGGTTCAGTTTTCACCAGCAAGGTTTAATCTTAGTATACAGAAAACAGACCCCAAAGACTGTTATAAATCTAAGGACGTCGGTTAGCTCGAGAGAGGTAGGGGGAGGGGGATGGGGGGATTTTAACATAAGAGTTGTTGAGGGTCATTGACTTGTACTGTACTTGATTGACTTGTACTGTACTTCTCTGTTGTGGATTTGAGATTGAGTTTTTTTTTGAAGAATTGATATATTGAGTGAGAGGGTGAGTGAGAGGGTGAGAGAGAGGGTGAGAGAGAGGGTGAGAGAGAGGGGAGGAGGCAAGGGAGGATATAGGACGCTAGAGGGAGAGGAGAGGCAGACGAGGGAGAGGAGGGAGGGGGTACGAGGTAGGTGAGAGAGAACATAAGAACATAAGAACATAAGAATGGAGGAAACTGCAGCGGGCCTATTGGCCCATACTGGGCAGTCCCGTTTACACCCAACCCCTATTGCTCATATGAGCATCCAACCTATGTTTGAAGCAATTCAGCGTATTCGAGTTCATGATGATATTTGGTAACTTGTTCCATTCATCCACTACTCTGTTTCCAAACCAGTGTTTACCTATTTCACGCCTAAATCTAAATTTGTCTAATTTAAAACCATTGTTACGAGTTCGCTCCTGGTTGGATAATTTGAGTACCTTTGTAATGTCCCCTTTGTTTAGCCCTGTCTTCCACTTATACACCTCTATCAGGTCGCCCCTCGCTCTACGTCTCTCGAGGGAGTGCAAATTAAGATGCTTTAACCTGTCTCTATACTCAAGGTTCCTAATGCCCGGGATTAGTCTTGTCATTCTCCTCTGAATTCTTTCCAAGGATTCTATATCCATTCTGTAATACGGTGACCAGAACTGAACTGCATAATCCAGGTGTAGTCTCACAAGAGCAAGATACAGTTTTAGGATGACCTCGCTAGTCTTGTAACTAACACTCCTTTGTATGAACCCAAGTACTTTATTAGCCTTGTTACGAGCAAAAACACATTGTTTACTTGGCTTAAGGTTCCTACTTATCATTACTCCTAAATCTCTCTCGCAGTCGGATTTCTCTATGGCATCGTTGTTCATCTGGTATCTGGTTTCCCTGTTTACATTTCCTATACTGAGTACTTTACATTTGTCGATGTTGAATTTCATCTGCCATTTTTCAGACCATTCGAAAAATTTGTTTAGATCCTCCTGTAGTTTTGCCGAGTCCTCGTCAGATTTGATAACACGTCCTATTTTAGTATCATCAGCAAATTTACTTATGTTGCTGTCTATGCCGATATCTATGTCGTTTATGTATATAATAAACAATAATGGTCCAAGTAATGGTCCAAGATTAGAGGTGGGGGAAGGAAGTTATAGTTCGGAAATTGAAGAATTTTAGGAGGAGGTAAGAGAGGGTGGGCTGACCGCCCAGCTAAGCTAATAGTGTGTTAGGGTTGTGTCATGGGTTAGTTATTGTCTGTCGGTACAGGCACTAAGCATCCTATCCTGTCCCATATATGGGTGTTTTAAGGACCTTATTTCATATTCTGCTGACCGTACTGGCTGATGCTGGTCTAGGGAGGTTGTCTATTGCCTGGCCGTGTAGATCAGGGGTGGTAATGGGCCTTTTGAGATTTGGTAATTTTTGGGGAACCATGTATAGTTGTTGTCGTTATCTGGTGAGAGTTTTTGAAGGAGTTGTTGCTCTGATCGTTCTATCTTTTGCCAGATTCTGCTGGCCAGGGTGTGCAGCTGCTGGTTGATGGACTTCATTCTCAGGTCTCTATGTATCTCGGCTGTGGTTCTGGTGAAGGGATATCTTTCGCCTGTGACGAATCTTAGGGCTTCGTTTTGAACCACCTGTAATATTAATATTTGAGTGGTGCTCATAGTATGAAGAGGTATTTCTGGGTAAGTTAATATCGGTGTGATAACTGATGTCACCAGACGGAGTTTTGTTTTCTCAGAAGGTGTGAGGGGGCGAGAGAAGGCGCAAGGGGGGGCGTGAGGAAGTGGGACGAAAGCATGGCGAATGTGAGGGGAAGCAGACGGCAGAGGGATGAATGACTGGCCACAAATGCAAGAGGAGGATGGAAGACGGCGAACTCACTTTACGTGGAGACCTGACAACAATAAGTGCAACGACAGTGCAAAAAGGTAAGATTAACTGGGAGTAAATACACTGGTTGATTACAAGTTAGTGTGTGTGTGTGTGTGTGTGTTTTGTAACATGATGCACGACCTTTTGACCTTTCACATTCCGACATTAACTCTGAAAAACACACACATACAGACATACACACACACATATATGCAAGTAAATCACTGTAGGTGAGCGTGATCCAGGTATATGCTGATAACCACAAGGAAAGAAGAAAACACGAAGTTCCCAAGCGCTTTCGTGAAATTCACATCTTCAGGGGTGAGTACAGACTAAAGAGAAATACAAAACAAGGTGTATATATACAGAGGAGGGTGAGACCAGGTCCACAATGGTCAGGTATTAGGTAATGACCCTACTAATCTTTAAATAGCACACAACGGTTGGTGGTCAGGTCAGATGGTCAGGTGACCCGACCTTCTCACCTGGTTACAGATCTTCTTAATTACAAAATTGTCCAGTTTGTACATGCCATTACTCAAATTCATGTTGAATGCTCCGGTATGTTTAATAAGACTAGATTCTATGATGTTCCTACTATCAATTGAATTACAAGGTAATATTGAGGAGGCATTATCCCAGTCAATGCAATACTTGTTATCCCTCAAAGGAACAAACAGAGCATTGGATTCCTGGCCTGTCCTAACACTGTATTTGTGTTGTTTAATTCTAGTTGCAAGATCTTTACCTGTCTGGCCTAAGTAAAACATATTACATTTCTTGCAAGGAACTTTATAAATGCAAACAATTGTGTTGTTGGGGGAGTTCTTGATTAACATTTGTTTAACAGTACATGAGTTTTTAAATGCCACATTGACGTTCCAGGTTTTTAGTTGTGAAGGAATGTGTGAGAAATGTTTGTGAAATGGTAATATTAAGATATTCTTATGGTCATGGGTGGGCTTGGGATCAGTTCTATAAAAAGTTTTCTTAGTAATGTTTAGGCATTTGTCTATGAAAGATCTAGGGTATTTAAGGTTTGAACCAATATTATATATATATTTGTATTCCTCATCAATGAACTCCGGACTGCAATTTCTCAAAGCACGTAAAAACATTGTTGAAAATACTGACTGTTTGACTTTATTATGGTGGGCAGAATAATAATGTATGTATGAACACACATTAGTAGGTTTTCTATAAATACTGAACTTAAAAGTGTTACCTATTCTGTGTATCAGACAGTCTAGGAAAGGCAATTTACAGTCATGCTCTAATTCCACAGTGAATTTGATCGAGGGGGCTAAGTTATTAAGTTGTGGCAGGAAAGCTTTTAGGTCCTCATTACATGGCCAGAGACATAATACATCATCAACATATCTAAACTAGACTGCTGAGGGTGGTAAAATATTACTTAATAGTTTCTTTTCAAAGAATTCCATATATAGGTTGCTTAATACAGGTGAGAGTGGTTCTAACAAGGGAGTCGACAGTGTTGACATAGCCAGAGCATTTTGCAATTTGGAGAAATTCAGTAATTTGACAAGTGAAGAAGTGAACATGTGTAAAGGTGTTGTGTATGCATCTATGTCCAAGCCTTGCATTCCAAACTGTCCAGAAAGATTCACCAAAGCAATCCAAGCCCTAAAGAAAAATAAGGATCTACATGTCACTAAAGCAGATAAAGCCAACACAGTAGTGATTGTAAACAAAGCTGACTATATCTCTAAAATGAATGACCTTTTATGTGATACTACAACATATTCTAAACTTATAAATAATCCTCTCAACACTGTTAACACCCAGTTCAACAAAAAATTTGAGTAATGGCATGTACAAGCTGGACAATTTTGTAATTAAGAAGATTTGTAACCAGGTGAGAAGGTCGAGTCACCTTACCCTCTGACCTGACCACCAACCGTTGTGTGCTATTTAAAGATTAGTAGGGTCATTACCTAATACCTGACCATTGTGGACCTGGTCTCACCCTCCTCTGTTTATATACACCTTGGTTTGTATTTCTCTTTAGTCTGTACTCACCCCTAAAGATGTGAATTACACGAAAGCGCTTGTGAACTTCGTGTTTTCTTCTTTCCTTGTGGTTATCAGCATATATATATATATATATATATATATATATATATATATATATATATATATATATATATATATATATATATATATATATATATATATATATATATATATATATATATATATATATATATACTCACGTGGCGCATCAAATTTTATGCAGAAAACTTATGTACAAATTCTACTATCAAATGCAGCAATACAATAGTGTATATATAATACGACTATATGAAATACGACAAAATTAATAAATATTTATGTATATACTTGGTGCTTATGAGCAGAACGATCCAACAACAGTTATCTTAAAAGGAAAGACAGTAAAGCGAGTCACCTCAAGGTTTCTTCAGAGTGCAGGAGGCCAAGGCAACCCATTACTCCTCCCCTGCTTAATGTACGTCCAACCTCACCACCAACGAGCGTTTGCCACCTTCACTAAGACTGCCCCATAAACTGTGATGTTCTCTCTCGAGTTACGATACGACAACTCTTGCTGGCATAGAAGGAAAAACAAGAAGAACGGGTAAAGGATTTAAGTAAGGGAGAGAGAAAATTTGACAAGTGGAACTATTTTTTTAGTGTGTGTTGTGTTGTGTGTGTGTGTGTGTGTGTGTGTGTGTGTGTGTGTGTGTGTCGATCATTAGTTCGGCCAAGGAATATTTTCCTCAGAACACTAACATATTTTATTTTCATCTGGTATAACTATCAACCTAATCAGCAATTCCTAGTCTCTCTCTCTCTCTCTCTCTCTCTCTCTCTCTCTCTCTCTCTCTCTCTCGTCTCCTGGTTCTTGCTGACGTTGTAATTCAAGTTTTCGATCGTAAAGGAACTCTTGTTAACAGGCAAGGTTTTTTCACTGACTTTGGAGTATCGTTGTGTGACCTGGAGACACCTGACGTAGGAGACGCGGGAGTGAACGGAGGACACCCACAGCCCAGACGTAGGAGAAGACGAGGGAGAGAACGGAGAACACCCACAGCCCAGACGTAGGAGAAGACGAGGGAGAGAACGGAGAACACCCACAGCCCAGACGTAGGAGAAGACGAGGAGAGAACGGAGAACACCCCACAGCAGCCAGATGTAGGAGAAGACGAGGGGAGAGACGGAGGACACCTACAGCCAGACGTAGGAGACGAGAAGAGAGAGAGAACGGAGAACACCCTGGCCAGACGTAGGAGGGAAGACAGGGGAGAACGGAGAACACCTGGCCCAGACGTGCCCAGACGAGGAGAGAGGGGGAACGGAGGACACCCACAGCCCAGACGTAGGAGAAGACGAGAGAGAGAACGGAGGACACCACTCCAGACGTAGGAGAAGACGAGGGAGAGAACGGAGAAGACGAGGAGAGAACGGAGAACACCCACAGCCCAGACGTAGAAGACCCACAGCCCAGACGTGGAGAAGACGAGGGAGAGAACGGAGGACACCCCCAGCCCAGACGTAGGAGAAGACGAGAGAGAGAACGGAGGACACCCACAGCCCAGACGTAGAAGACGAGGGAGTGAACGGATGACACCCACAGCCCAGACATAGGAGAAGACGAGGGAGTGAACGGATGAAGTGAACGGTTTATAAAGAAGAGATAAACAGAAAAGATGAACTAAAACGAAAAGTGAAAACAAAGAAGACAGAAAAAATAACAATAGGTAATAAGGAATCAAAGAGAAGAGAAGAGATTCGAAAGCTCAGGGATAATCAGGAGAATCACGAGAGCCAAGAAGACCAAAAGGAAACAGAAGACTCAAAAGAGACCAATTGGATTCAAAATGACCAGGAGACCAAAGAGTGCTAGGAGACCGAAGAGTACTTGGAGCCAGGAGATCCAAGATAACTTGTTACTGGTCAGTGTATATTGCGTCTCTATAATGAAAATATTTGCTCTGTGTCCTTTATAATGGCTGGTGGCGCCGAGGAAGACAATAATTTTCCTCACAACCATCTAAGTATCCATCAAGTGGGTGGTTGTCCTCCCTAGCATCCTCCACCCTCACCCTTACCCACCACCCTCACCACCCTCATCCGCCACCCTCACCCACTCTACCACACGCCTTAATCACATCACCACCATCCCCCATACTCTTCTACCTTGATTTAATACTCTCTCTCTCTCTCTCTCTCTCTCTCTCTCTCGTCTCCTGGTTTTACTTGGGTCTCCTAGGTTTACTGTTGATGATATTGGGTAAAGCCAGGAGACGAGAGAGAGAGAGAGAGAGAGAGAGAGAGAGAGGCCTCACGCACGTGGGAAGCTTTTAACAGCTGTAATACCCCCTCTCCCATTTACCAGCCAAACAGTAGCAGTAATGGATTTATCTCTCATGTAGAGGTTTACTGTAGGATTTGTAGATCAGTGTAGGGGTTAACCTGTACCATTTACTCTTAGTAGTAGCTGGGATGGTTTATATCTCCCCCACGGCTGAGAGTATAATGTTTAGCGGTTTAGCCGGTACGACCGTAAGATGCATCATGTTGGGTCTTCTACCACGAACAAGAGCACTGCAGGGTCTTGTTATTTGTTTCACTCACCTGTCAACATAACAAAACCAACATAACAAAACCAACATAACCTAATCAAACCTAAACCAACATAATCCAACCTAACCAACGTAAGCAAACCTATTCTAACCAACCCAATTTCATTTCAACTTAAGCTAAGCTAAGCTAGCCGAACAGACTAACATAACTTAAAGCAACCTACACTTATCACAACCAAATCTAATCTAACCTAAAGAGCCTAAGGAACCTAACTCACCCTAACCAAATCAAACTAAAATGAACTAGAGCTAACCTAAACAAACCTAACCTAACCTAACCTAACCTAACCTAACCCCACGTAACAATACCTAACCCAGATAACCTAAATACACATAACTAACCACACCTGACCAACACTTATAACCTAAACTAACCTAACCTAACCTAGCCGTAAATTACCATGAATTATATAGGGCCTTTCTACAGTACAGAAGGAAAAACTTCCCTCTATAGTGCCAGGGCCAGTTAGGGCCTCCCCCACCCTGACTGGCACTCCCCCCCCCTTCCTAAGCCGTGGCAGGAAAATAACAATAGCAGGTATCTGGGCCAGCCACACAGCTGTTGGCTTAACGGAGGCAGCTCAAGTGAACAGCTGACTGTGGCTCTAGCTTAATATTATGATGTTTGACGCAGACATAACAGTGAAGGACGCCTATAAACATACAGCGCACACACACACACACACACACACACACACACACACACTCGGTATTCTGGCAGTTCAGACTAATGTCGTATATAACTTAACTTTAATATACAGTATATATTATAGTGCGTGGCCAATGGAGTGGTGTAGTGAAGGTTGATCCACGGGCCTGTATCAGTGTTAAACAAGAGTACCACACATAACAACTACTGTAATCACTGTACCACATAGAAACGATAATAAATTTACCACATAATATTGACCAGCTGTGCCACCTAACTGTACCATAGACAATATATAAGAACTTCATTGAAAAATATTTTTTTTGTACTATGGCAATAAAATTACACAATCCCCATTATATATAAAAAAAATGAAAAATCACAATAAATAAACCATAATAACACCATAAACAAACAAAGTTATGGATAGTTACTGTTGATAACACCACTAACTCTAATTACTATAGATAACATCACAACAGCAAGAAAAGAACATAACATAAGAACATAAGAATGGAGGAAACTGCAGCGGGCCTTTAGGCCCATACTGGGCAGTCCCGTTTACACCCAGCCCCTATTGCTCATATAAGCATCCAACCTATGTTTGAAGCTATTCAGCGTATTCGAGTTAATGATGATATTTGGTAACTTGTTCCATTCATCCACCACTCTGTTTCCAAACCAGTGTTTACCTATTTCCCGCCTAAATCTAAATTTGTCTAATTTAAAACCATTGTTACGAGTTCGCTCCTGGTTGGATAGTTTGAGTACCTTTGTAATGTCCCCTTTGTTTAGCCCTGCCATCCACAAGTACACCTCTATCAGGTCGCCCCTCGCTCTACGTCTCTCGAGGGAGTGCAAATTAAGATGCTTTAACTTGTCTCTATACTCAAGGTTCCTAATGCCCGGGATTAGTCTTGTTATTCTCCTCTGAATTCTTTCCAAGGATTCTATATCCATTCTGTAATACGGTGACCAGAACTGAACTGCGTAATCAAGGTGTGGTCTCACAAGAGCAAGATACAGTTTTAGGATGACCTCGCTAGTCTTGTAACTAACACTCCTTTGTATGAACCCAAGTACTTTATTAGCCTTGTTACGAGCAAAAACACATTGTTTACTTGGCTTAAGGTTCCTACTTATCATTACTCCTAAATTTCTCTCGCAGTCGGATTTCTCTATGGCATCGTTGTTCATCTGGTATCTGGTTTCCCTGTTTACATCTCCTATACTGAATACTTTACATTTGTCCACGTTGAATTTCATCTGCCATTTTTCAGACCATTCGAAAAATTTGTTTAGATCTTCCTGTAGTTTTGCTGAGTCCTCGTCAGATTTAATAACACGTCCTATTTTAGTGTCATCAGCAAATTGACTTATGTTGCTGTCTATGCCGATATCTATGTCGTTTATGTATATAATAAATAATAATGGTCCAAGTACTGAGCCTTGGGGAACTCCACTTGTGACGTTGCTCCAATGGGACTTAGTGCCGTTAATGCTCACTCGCTGTTTCCTGTCCTGTAACCACGCCCTAATCCATTTAAGGATGTTACCTTTGATGCCATGAGCTTCTACCTTTCTAATTAGTCTTTCGTGGGGACTCTGTCGAAGGCTTTGCTAAAGTCGAGATATACCACATCATAATTGTGCCCCTCGTCCACCGATTCGAAAACTGATGAAAAGAATGTTAATAGATTAGTTAGATAAGAACGTCCGCTTGTGAAGCCATGCTGGGAATCATTGATCAATCGGTGCTTCTCCAGGTGATTTCGAATAGAGTTTGAAATGATTGCTTCCAGTAATTTGCCTACTATTGATGTTAGACTGATTGGGCGGTAGTTAGAGGATAGTGATCTATACCCCTTCTTGAAAATCTGTATTACATTCGCTATCCTCCAGGATTCTGGTACTACACCTGTTCTTAAGGACATGTTAAACAACTTTGCTAAGGGAATACTAAGCTCTTCCTTACATTCCTTTAATACTCTGGCAAATATCTCAACGGGACCAGGTGACTTATTAGGCTTTAGTTTGTCTATTTGCTTACTAACATTGTTACTAGTCACTACCATCTCGCTTAATTTGTTTTCTTCACTATCTCTGAATAGAGTCGGTGCCTCGGGTATCATGTTTAAATTTTCGGTGGTGAAAACTGTTGAGAAATATTTATTCAAATTATTGCTCATTTATCTGTCGTTATCAGTGAGCTCTCCGGCGTCTGACCGTATTGGTCCAATCTTTTCTCGTGTTTTAGTTTGATACATTTGATAGAATCCTTTGGGGTTTGTCTTCGCCTCCCTTGCTATCCTTACCTCATTATTCCTCTTTGCTTTCCTTATCTCGGTTTTAACCCTACTCGCCAATACCCTATAATAGTCCCGGAGGTGAATTTCGCCACGATTTATCCTTCTACCTATAGCCTTCCTTTGGCCGATGATGTTCTTTAAATAATTATTTATCCATTTAGGGTCATTGTTGTCTGATCTGAGTTTTTTGTATGGTATGTTCTGCCTTTGTGCATTAAGTAACTCACTATTTAAATTGACGATTGGAACTCGGCAATCTCAGATCTCGTTATCAGGTCTGTGTCATCTGTCAGGTTCATGGCCAAGCGTGACACCCCCTCTTTCAGCTGCCTCTTTAAACTGTCAAAGTTCGCCCTTCTGAAATCTGGTACTTTAGTGGAATTTTCCTTACGTCTGCCCTGAAAATCTAACTGGAATCTAATTTCTTTGTGGTCGCTGTTTGCAAGTTCGTTCCCTACCTCGACACTGCTAATGAGGTTTTCTCTGTTTGACAGAACTAAATCCAGTATATTATTACCCCGTGTGGGTTCGGTTGTATGTTGACTTAGGAAGCAGTCCTGGATCGTCTCGAGAAAATCCTCTGATTATGAGTTGCCCGTAAGGTCAGTCCAATCTATTTGGCCAAGGTTAAAGTCGCCTACTATACAGACTTTGTTGTGTATGGAAGCCCTGCGCATTTCATCCCAGATAAGTCGCTCATTGACGCTATCAAGATTGGGGGTCTATATATTACTCCTGTGATTAATTTTTCCCGACCGTCGCTTAATGCTATCCAAATTGTTTCTGTATTCCTCTCAGTTTTTATTTCCTTATTTATTTCACACTTCAGATTATCCCTAACATAGATTGCTACTCCGCCTCCTTTCCTGGTCTGCCTATCGGTATGGAACAGTTTGTAACCCGCAATTTGGTATTCGACTGGTAACTCACGTGTGTCTAGGTTGATCCATGTTTCAGTGAATGCTATTATATCGATTTTTTCGGTAGTTTCCACAGAAGCGGTCTAGCAATAACAACGTGTTTTGGTGTCTACGTGGTCGTGACATTTTCCGTGTTCTGGCTATCCTGGCGACGGAATGAAAGGTCGGTCTCACACACACACCGCTCATATGCAGACCGTCCCTAGTCTTACCTGCCACAACATTCCTACCCAAGTTTTATCGTAATAGATTTTTCAGCGAAGGACTTTTCGTACTTGAGAGCTTTCACGCGTATAAAAAGACAGACAGACAGACACAGATAAGGAAGGTATTCTCATCATACCTATGTTATAGAAGGTTACGCAAAGTCCTCTTGGGTTTTTAATTCTGTTTGTGATGATGGTCAGTATATTCGTGTACCATCTATGCTCTTGGCAACCCTAAGGTGGTGATGATTCCGGCCAAACACGATCACCCTCCTGGTTCTTCATGTACACTGAGGCATGACACACAAACAAACAGACGGACAGGGCGACGACTGGGTTTTATTTTCGTCTCCGTGGGCGATGATAATAGCATGTGGGTGTCTTGTGTCGCTGTGACACAGTACACGTACAAGTAGCTCCAAACACAAGCCCTGGAGATGTTGTGTTACTGCTCTTGAACAACTAAGATATATCTCTCTGGACACCCTGCAGTGTCTACCAGGTCCAGGACGACCCGCCCCCCTACCCCACCCCATGTGGACTTCTGTTAGTTTCGAAATTAGATTTAAAATGCACATAGGAAGTAAATCTACCAACAAGACGACCGCTACTAGAGTGACAGGAGTCAACACTAATTCTCTACGTCAACTTGAGCGAAAAGCGTCACGGGAATATTTATCCACGTGATGTAGGCAATAAACCAGTGAAGGAATTTGTAAACAATATCTGGTGTCTCTTCCTTTGTGAGAAATTGAGTCAACAGATGAGAACATGAAGTAATAAAGGACTACCGAGCACATTGTGATCAACAGAGGTAATAATGCATTAATAACAGAATAATAAAATATTTACAAATATTTATTGAGCGGTGTAAAAGACAACAAACTGCAAGAGTAACAGCGTGACATTTCAATTTCTTTATAAACAACAACGCAACAGCCCTTGATTAAGATAATATTATAATCTTGGGAGCACCATAAGATCAGCCGCACCAACATATTTCATCTTATGTTTAAACACCCGAGCACTACCTGTGTGTTCGGTTAGGTTAGATTTGTTTATGTTGTGTTGTGTTAATAACTAATATCATTGTATCATAGCTGGATGATCGCCATACTCAAATCCGAGTGACAGCAAAGTACTAAGTTGTGTGTTGTGTAAGGTCAGGTGATAATAATTCAGGTTAAGTAAACTTTTGGCTTGACTAAGTTATGTTATATTATGTTATTATTATGTTATTATTATGTTATTATTGTGTTATGTTGTGTTAAGTTAGACTAACTATTAGACAAACAAAGATAAAATACATTAATATACCTGATAACCAAAAGAAATGAAAAAAAATAGTAATTAAGATTCCTGAAACCCGACGAACCGCGTTTTGGACCAGCCGACCCAAAACATTTCATTATTTAATATCGGAGATCAAAGGAATCTATATTTAGGGGATTCAATTTTTTTTATCAATATTTTCTGTATAAGTTGCCCTGAAAAAAATATCTAATAAAACAAACAAACACGCACGCACACACGCACGCACGCAAGCACACACTATGGACATATGCAAGTCACTATAATTAGTTTTCTCATTTTAATTAAGACACGTAGATGTAAAGACACGTATGTACTGTACCTCTGAGAGAGAGAGAGAGAGAGAGAGAGAGAGAGAGAGTTCCCAATTAGTTATGGATGTGACCGTGAATATGAAGGGGAGAGGTGTAAGGAGAGCCTACGAGAAGACGTCATCCCAACGTCATCATTAACTCCCTCCTTCACCCATCCACCACCACTACCCCTAGCACCACCACTACTACCCCCAACACTACCACTACTACCCCCACCACTATCATCCGCCACCACCACTAGGAACGCGATGACTTGTTGGGTCTTTCTTTAACAAATATGATGTAGAGAGAGAAAGAGAAACGATAAATAAGTGAATAATAAAACCAATAATAACACTTTTATTATTATTATTATTAGTAATAGTAGTTGTGGTAGCAGTAGTGATGGTAGTGACAGCAACAACAACAATAGCAATACTACTACTACTACTACTACTACTACTACTACTACTACTAATAATAATAATAATAATAATAATGATAATAACACCGTAAAATAAAACATGTATCACTTTCCCGTCACGACTTAACAATTTCAGGTGAACAACTCATTACGCATACCTTGAAAAAAACAAACAACTGGTGAGACTTAACAACAGGTTAAAAAATACATATTAAATCCCCATTATAAATATTTTAACCCTATCATCAAGCCGAGACACACAGAGAACAACCTGCCTTTTCAATATGCTATAAATTAAAGAATCTTCTGTTTACATTCATTCACATAGTAGTTTGGCAGCCATTGAGCAAACATCTGGCAGGAAATATAAAACTCTCTTTAAACATTTCGGGTCCAGAACGTAGCCGAAGTTAAGTTTGAATTAAACATATTTCATCTGTCTTTAAACTAATCTAATTTAACCTATCCTTAGCTTAACCTAGTTTATCCTATCCTTAACCTATCTTAATCGTAAACCCAACTTAAAATACATCTAACCTAAGTTACCATCACCTTAACCTAATCTCAACTAAACTAGTTTAATACCACCCGAACCGAATCGAAGCTAAACTAACATATCTCTAACCTAACCTAACCTAACCGAACCTAACTGAATCAAACCTAACGTAACTTGACCTACCTAAATCGAATTTATCTTAACGCCTAATCTAACGTATCCTTAACCTAACCTAGTCTGATCTACTTGACCCCTAACTTAACCTAGGGACCTCAGTGTGAGCGGGCCCTAACTTACCCCTAACCTGCCCTAACTGACCCCTAACCTAACCTACCCTAACCTAACCTAACCTACTCTAACCTGCCTCTATCCTCAACTCACCCCTAACATTAAATCTACCTTTAATTTAAACTAACCTCACCTAACCAACCCGGGGTATAGTTGAAGTTCAGTTCAGTACCAGATCAATGTATTACTGACTTACTATAATTTTCCTATTACTCCGACGAAAACGTAAAGCCTAAAAATAAACTTTGTATCTTTCTTTTTTACGAACAATTTACACATTTACAATGGATCGAATTCATGGCAGTGTTTTATGGTCAGCTTTACGACAGAGACAACGCCTTAACAAACACGGGTTGCTAATTTTACAGGTGTTTTAAGATAGCGTAAATTACCTCAACGGCGGGCAGTAGTTGTGACTGGGAGGACTAAGGTGTATGTGTGTGTGTGTGTGTGTGTTGTGACCCCGTCTTTAAAAAGTTAATTAAACCTCAGTATGAGACACAAACCACGAAAATGTAATACAATTTAGTGAGGTGAGACGGAGAATGAAGCAGTGAGAGGCAGATCAAAGGCCAGCCTCCTCCTCCACCACCAGGTCTGGGCTCCGGCTATCGTGGTCTACACGCCTCTCAACACCCGGCCAGATTTGCCAGTCAAGATTACTGTTTGCTGATGTAATGGCGGCGAGGTCATACACAGCCGAATACCGAGCCCAACCTTACCCCACATTACCACACGTTCAATTAATAATAAAAAAAGGTTTATGGTACTTACGGTAATGAGTTTCATGACCGGTCTAATTGGTTGTAACATATATGTCAATTGGATTAAATTTAAAGTAACTTCAGTAACAGGTAATTAAGGAACAATACGACAGCTGTTGCTTGCTTTTATAACGTGTTTGAATTACTGTAAACACACATTACTATTGATGAGCGTATAATGAAAAAAATATGACCCAATATAATACAATAAAACTGTTTTCGATAATATATTTTATATCCAAATGAATTATTGGCATAAAAACTGACGTAACTTGTCCAATAAAATCTTTAATAACCAAACACAGATTGTGGTTAATTTTCCATGAATAAAATGTATTCCAAGATCTTTAATCTGTGTATAAAATCGGCAATAAAATTCTCAATGAGACATTTAATAAACTATATATCACAGTGAGTATATTATATAAGGTGCCTTGTTTAATTAGATGAGCTAAAATAAAAGAATCAAACAGTGATTATATCAACTAAGGCTGATTCGAGAGAGACATCCAGAACTTATGACAAACATATCTAACATTTTAGTTGTTAAATTAAAATGCCCTCAGTGAAAAGATCCATCAATGAATCTACTACAGTATGTTTCACTAATCCAACTAATTACCAGCAGAGATGAAGGTTTTTTTAACATGTTTACGCGTCTTATCAATGATTCACTGGTATCATAATTAACAGGTGAAAATCGTCTTTACTATAAATATTCAGTAGTGATTTAAACACGAGGAATTTAATATTCTCTAATTAAATACTCTTAGGACAAGGAACTTAATTTGAGTGATTAGATAGACGAGGCAATTGATTTCCTTTTGTGTGTGTGTGTGTGTGTGTGTGTGTGTGTGTGTGTGTGTGTGTGCAGCTTTTAATAGGAATATAAATAGTACACACCATCATTTCAAAAACTATTGAATCGATTTGGGTGAAACTTGACACACGGTTTAAGTATTAGCCATAAAATGAACTGAAAACCAATTCTTACAAATTATAGATAAAAAATCAACGTAAAAAACCCAGGTACGTTCATTCTTCCATTATTCCCAGTGACTCCCTCTACCACATCCCGGTTACCTCCAGATAACAAACAGTAAAGGTTATGTTAGTCCTGTGATTTTTAAAGGAACATACAGAGGCTGAACTAACTCACTATACCGGGTTTATTGCTCAGTTACACAGTCGGATTTGTCTTTCCGTTTTTTCTCCATTTTATCAGATTTACTAATCTTTTTTTTTTGAGATATAATCAGTTATATTTGGAGCTTCTTTCAAACGTAATGGGTCATATGTAGCTTCTTTCACATATAATCATTCATGACTTTTAAATTTATTCAGATATCGTACTTTTCAACTTCTTTCACACCTGATCAATGATATCTACAGCTGCATTATTACAACTTTCATATATAATCATACTCAAAGTTTCTTTCAAACTCACTCAGTCATGTGGTACAGTTTCTTTTAAAGAAAGTTAAGCATATTTCTAATTTATTTAAAAAACAGGTTGTAATAAAAAAATACTAAAATAATTAATTAAATATGATGCTGATAGGGTGAAGGGTTGAGAGAGAGAGAGAGAGAGAGAGAGAGAGAGAGAGAGAGAGAGAGAGAGAGAACTGTCCATTCAAGAAAAAATAAAGCCCTTCAACATACAGTTACAGTACTTTCACACACGACCTTCACCTTTCACCTCTTGCGTCCAAAACAGAACAAAATAAATTTTGTGTGTTTTGCCTCTGGCCACCTCACAACCCTACAGCTAAGTTGTATGCAAATTAGGTTAAAACACTTAACATTTAATCCCAAATAAAGTTCGAAACCTTTGATCTTGAACAGGGACTTAGAACTTGTCTTACCAAAACAAAAATGGGATGATTTATTCATTAGCTAACAGCAAATCTCTCTCTTTAAGTAAAACGAAAGAATATTTCAACTCATTCTACAGCCACCAGTCTTACGTTTACTTCCTTTGACCTTAAACTTTGACCCACATTTTCCCAACATGAGAAACGACAAGCGGTGAAAGCCACGATCTGTCATATTTCATCACAAATTCAATACCATGTTACAGGCAGAGACAGACAGACATGCACACAGGCACATACATACACCCGATAGAATCAGCCAATCAAAATGGTACGTCTACCTCAAGGGGGAGACAGTAACACCTGTCATTGGTTAGCAGAGCGAAACATAGAGGAGACAATAACACCTGTCATCAGTTAACAGAGAGGAGATATAGTAACACCTGTCATCAGTTAACACAGACAGTGTAACACCTGTCATCAATTAACAGAGAAGACATAGTAACACCTGTCATCAGTTAACAGAGTAAAACCTGTCATCAGTTGATAGAGAGGGGACAGTAGCACCTGTCACCAGTTAACAGATACGAGACAGTAACACTTGTCACCAGTTAACAGAGAGGAGACAGTAACACCTGTCACCAGTTAACAGATAGGAGACAGTAACACCTGTCACCAGTTAACAGATAGGAGACAGTAATGTGTCACAGTTAACAGATTGAGACAGTAACACTTGTCACCAGTTAACAGATAGGAGACAGTAACACCTGTCACCAGTTAACAGATAGGAGACAGTAACACCAGTCACCAGTTAACAGATAGGAGACAGTAACACCAGTCACCAGTTAACAGATAGGACACAGTAACACCAGTCACCAGTTAGGAGACGGTAACACCAGTCACCAGTTAACAGATAGGAGACAGTAACACCAGTCACCAGTTAACAGATCGGAGACAGTAACACCTGTCACCAGTTAACAGATCGGAGACAGTAACACCAGTCACCAGTTAACAGAGAGGAGACAGTAACACCAGTCACCAGTTAACAGATCGGAGACAGTAACACCAGTCACCAGTTAACAGAGAGGAGACAGTAACACCAGTCACCAGTTAACAGAGAGGAGACAGTAACACCAGTCACCAGTTAACAGATAGGAGACAGTAACACCAGTCACCAGTTAACAGATAGGAGACAGTAACACCAGTCACCAGTTAACAGATCGGAGACAGTAACACCAGTCACCAGTTAACAGAGAGGAGACAGTAACACCTGTCTCCAGCGGCCTCTTCTACCTTTCCTCGTCTACAAGGTAACTTCGGGGACGTGAACCGATTGAGGAAGAGGCGTGGGGCGTGTGTGAGGCGTGGGGCGTGTGTGAGGCGTGGGGCTTGTGTGAGGCGTGGGGCTGTGTGAGGCGTGGGGCTTGTGTGTGTGAGGCGTGGGGCGTGTGTGAGGCGTGGGGCGTGTGTGTGAGGCGTGGGGCGTGTGTGTGAGGCGTGGGGCGTGTGTGAGGCGTGGGGCGTGTGTGAGGCGTGGGGCGTGTGTGAGGCGTGGGGCGTGTAGCCAGGCGTGGGGCGTGTGGCGGGGCGTGGGGCTTGCGTGAGAGCGTGTGTGAGGCGTGGGGCGTGTGCCAGGGCGTGGGGCGTGTGTGAGGCGTGGGGCGTGTGTGTGAGGCGTGGGGCTTGTGTGAGGCGTGGGGCTTGTGTGAGGCGTGGGGGCGTGTGTGAGGGGCGTGGGGCGTGTGTGAGGCGTGGGGCGTGTGTGAGGCGTGGGGCGTGTGTGAGGCGTGGGGCGTGTGTGAGGCGTGGGGCGTGTGTGAGACTACCAATGTTATGAATATACTATGAAGAATCTACAACTATATATACTAAAAAAATTGTATACCGTGGGTGTTATTACACTGTTCCTTCACTGGCCTACAATGCAATGTTCCTTCACTGGCCTACATTACAATGTTCCTTCTCTGACCTACAATGCAATGTTCCTTCACTGACCTACAATACAATGTTCCTTCACTGACCTACAATACAATGTTCCTTCAATTATCTACAATACATTGTTCCTTCACTGACCTACAATACAATGTTCCTTCACTGACCTACAATACAATGTTCCTTCACTGATCTACAATATAATGTTCCTTCACTTATCTACAATACAATAATCCTTCACCTATTAACAACCCTAAAATTCTTAACAGCCCCATTATACTTAACAACCCAACACAGGTAGTAGGCAGCTACCAAACAGGGAGGTACTACCGCCTGGGAAGATATTGGAAGCATAATGTGTTGTCTAATGGTAGACCCTGCTGCCATATGTGACCAAGTCCCAGGTTGCTGATCTGACTTTTTGCCTCATTTACACACAATTGCTGGGTCTCAATTGTTTTTCTTACTTTGACAACACAAGATACATATATTGTTTCTCAATCTTGATTTTTTATCATTGTATTTCTTCTTATTATTATTATCTTATTATTATTAGTTATTTTTATTAATCATTATTATTATTATTATTATTATTATTATTATTATTATTATTATTATTATTACATTTTTGCCCCCGAGGCCCTGATGTGGGTCAGTGACCTGTGCTCGGTGGGCTAATGCCCGTAAAAAAACAAACATATTAACAACTCCACCACACTTATTAACAACCCTAACGCACTTATTAACAACCGTAACGCACGTATTAGCAACCTTAACGCACTTATTAACAACCGTAACGCACGTATTAGCAACCCTAACGCACTTATTAACAACCGTAACGCACGTATTAGCAACCCTAACGCACTTATTAACAACCGTAACGCGTATTAGCAACCTAACGCGCCAGTAACAGCAACGCGCGGCTAACAAGCCTAACGCTTGTTAACAACCGTAACACGTATTAGCAACCCTAACGCGCAGTAACAACCGTAACGCACGTAATGCTTAGCCTAACGCACTTATTAACAACCGTAACTTGCACGTATTAAGCTAACGCGTAACAACCGTAACGCGTAGTATTAGCAACCTAACGCGGTAACAACCGTAACGCACTTATTACCAACCCTAACGCACTTATTAACAACCGTAACGCACGTATTAGCAACCCTAACGCACTTATTAACAACCGTAACGCACGTATTAGCAACCCTAACGCACTTATTAACAACCGTAACGCACGTATTAGCAACCCTAACGCACTTATTAACAACCGTAACGCACGTATTAGCAACCCTAATGCACTTATTAACAACCGTAACGCACGTATTAACAACCCTAACGCACTTATTAACAACCGAAACGCACGTATTAGCAACCCTAACGCACTTATTAACAACCGTAACGCACGTATTAGCAACCCTAACGCACTTATTAACAACCATAACGCACATATAAGCAACCCTAACGCACTTATTAACAACCGTAACGCACGTATTAACAACTCTAACGCACTTCTTAACAACCGTAACGCACGTATTTGCAACCCTAACGCACTTATTAACAACCGTAACGCACGTATTAGCAACCCTAACGCACTTATTAACAACCGTAACGCACGTATTAGCAACCCTAACGCACTTACTAACAACCGTAACGCACGTATTAGCAACCCTAACGCACTTATTAACAACCCTAACGCACGTATTAGCAACCCTAACGCACTTATTATCAACTCCAACACACTTACCAGCTCTAACAACTCACTTACCAACCCCAGCACTCTTATTAACACTCCCACAATATTCTCACCACCATCAGCTAACATCATCACACTTACCACCACTATCTAGTATATCCACGTTAGCCTTACATTCATCACCAAAATCCCATAACATTCCCAACATTCCTACCACGACGAGAATCTTCCCCGCCTTTGGGGATTTAATTCCCAATTCTCACATTCTTCCTGAGTCATAACATTCATCCTCATCTTCAACATTTATTCTCACACCCGGAAATTTATCATCAGGGCCGTAACATTCATCACGAGTACTAACATTCATCACTAACACTAACATTCATCGCTTGTACTAACATTCATCACTAGTACTAACATTCATCACTAGTACTAACATTCATCACTAGTATTAACATTCATCAGTAGTACTAACATTCATCACTTGTACTAACATTCATCACTAGTACTAACATTCATCACTTGTACTAACATTCATCACTAGTACTAACATTCATCACTAGTATTAACATTCATCAGTGGTACTAACATTCATCACTTGTAACAACATTCATCACTAGTACTAACATTCATCACTAGTATTAACATTCATCAGTAGTACTAACATTCATCACTTGTAACAACATTCATCACTAGTATTAACAATCATCAATAACATTTAACACGAGTATTAACATTCATCACTAGTACTAACATTCATCACGAGTATTAACATTCATCACTAACATTCAACACAGTATTTGCATCACTAACATTCATCACGAGTATTAACATTCTTCACTAACACTCAACACGAGTATTAACATTCATCACTATCATTCAACACAGTATTAACATTCATCACTATCATTCAACACGAGTATTAACATTTATCACTAACATTCATCACGAGTATTAACATTCATCACTAACATTCAACACGAGTATTAACATTCACCACTATCATTCAACACGCGTATTAACATTCATCACTATCATTCAACACAGTATTAACATTCATCACTATCATTCAACACGAGTATTAACATTCATCACTATCATTCAACACAGTATTAACATTCATCACTATCATTCAACACGAGTATTAACATTCATCACTATCATTCAACACGAGTATTAACATTCATCACTATCATTCAACACGAGTATTAACATTCATCACTATCATTCAACACGAGTATTAACATTCATCACTATCATTCAACACGAGTATTAACATTCATCACTATCATTCAACACGAGTATTAACATTCATCACTATCATTCAACACGAGTATAACATTCATCACTATCATTCAACACGAGTATTAACATTCATCACTAACATTCAACACTAGCATAACATTCACCAGGTTTTCGTCATTCCTTCAAAACCTGAAGTTACTGGCATTCTTACCCAAATCCAACTCTGTAAACAAACCCAACTTTTGTAAACAAACACCAACCTCTGTAAGCAAAACCAACCTCTATAAACAAACTCAACCTCTGTAAAATCCATTTTTGTAAACAAATACCAACCTCTGTAAACAAACCCAACCTCTGTAAACAAACCTAACTTCTGTAAACAAACCCAACCTCTGTAAACAAACACCAACCTCTGTAAAAAAATCCAACTTCTATAAATAAACCCAACCTCTAATAAACAAATCCAATCTCTGTAAACAAACCCAACCTCTGTAAACAAAACAATCTCTGTAAACAAACCTAACCTCTGTAAACAAACCCAACCTCTGTAAACAAACCCTACAGCTGTAACAAACCCAACCTCTGTGAACAAACCTTACCGCTGTAAACAACCCTACTGTGTAAAAAAACCTTACCGCTGTAAACAATAACCTTACCCATGTAAACAAACCTTACCGCTGTAAACAAACCCTACCCATGTAAACAAACCTTACCGCTGTAAACAAACCCAACCTCTGTAAACAAACCTTACCGCTGTAAACAAACCCAATCTCTGTAAACAAACCCAACCTCTGTGAACAAACCTTACCGCTGTAAACAAACCCAACCCTTGTAAACAAATATAAACAAACCCAAACCTCTGTAAACAAACCTACCCTGTAAACAAACCCAAACTCTATAAACAAACCCTCTGTAAACAAACCCAACCTCTGTGAACAAACCTTACCGCTGTAAACAAACCCAACCTCTGTAAACAAACCCAACCTCTGTGAACAAACCTTACCGCTGTAAACAAACCCAACCTCTGTAAACAAACCCAACCTCTGTGAACAAACCTTACCGCTGTAAACAAACCCAACCTCTGTGAACAAACCTTACCGCTGTAAACAAACCCAACCTCTGTGAACAAACCTTACCGCTGTAAACAAACCCAACCTCTGTGAACAAACCCAACCTCTGTGAACAAACCTTACCGCTGTAAACAAGCCCTACCCATGTAAACAAACCTTACCGCTGTAAACAAACCCAACCTCTGTAAACAAACCCAACCTCTGTGAACAAACCTTACCGCTGTAAACAAACCCTACCCATGTAAACAAACCTTACCGCTGTAAACAAACCCAATCTCTGTAAACAAACCCAACCTCTCCTCCTAACCAGATACCATCCCTCCAAAAATCATTAAGACTTGACCTCACCCTCCAAGAAGCCGATCCGTCGCTCTTACGTTTTGCTTGAACAATAGAATAGCACTATATTGCCTCCAGGTGGATTTGACTCTGGTGTAGATTCAGTGAGTTGAATTAAAATCATCGATCTCCAAAGACCCAGAGAGAGAGAGAGAGAGTAGCAGCATTCTCTCGTCTTCAAAGCTTTACACAGTGTCCAGTCTACATGTATGGATAATATTGCCCTGCATTGCAACTATTGATTTTTTTCCGCGAGTGTTACCGATAATGAAATATGCAGTTTTTTTTTTAATTGAATTTTGCGTTATTATCACATGATTATTGAACAGATATAAGGACAGATAAGCAAAGAAAGTAACATTCTTAGCAACACCCTTCCATTGTCTAGGATAAATATATGAATAATGAATGATAAATAACCCGCATGAAAAATACTTAGAAACTAATTTTTTTTGTTTCATTATACATAAAGCGATTATTATTACAATACTCGAAACGTTATTCCATATTTGTGGGTCATGTGCCATCATCTGTTACACACAACGTATAAAACTCTATCACTTTATACAGTAAAACATGGAAAGGCTGAAAGGTAACTATGTCTTCAGAACATGACCCGGTAAGCCAGAGTTTCCGTCGATATGTAATTACAACATGACGAGTTGAAGCGAGTCAAAGGTAACCAAGCTGGCACCGGCCTCGCACTGCCTCACCTCGTTAGTCAACAGGTCTGTTTATGGTCCGTCTTACTAACGAAATATTAGTACAAATATAACCTCACTTCCGTAAACAAAACTAACGCAATGGAGTGCCTAGAGAACTTTGAATTCTGTCTTGCGACTGATACAAAAAGTGGTATACGTTAGTAAGTCATGAAACTGTTACGATAACCAGTCTCGTGATGTTGTCATGTTGTTTCCCATGACTCCCACAGGTTAGTTGGCCAGAGGGGAGAGGGGTCGTAGACCATCCCGGTTCGTGTGCCAGCTACATCAACCTTGGCACTTCTCAAATTTATCCAAAATGCAGCAGGCCCGAGGAATGGTGTCGTCTGTCACTCCACTACAAGAGCCGGGCAACGCTAACTAGCAGGCCACCATGCTCAGGCGCACAACTGAAGGAAGAAGTAGTTCCCTGTCGGGGTCAGATACTTACAGTGGCATCATTAGGAAGCCGAGGTTGCTCTCGAAGAGGGCGTTCATGGCATGCATGGTGGAGGTGTTGTGGACGAACTATTTTGAAGATGAAGAATAAGCGTTGTAGACCCAGTTGTTGGAGAAGATGAAGGAAAATATACTTCCACCAGCACAAGCGATTACAGATTACAACACCATGTAACTGTCGCAAAAACACTTGGTGTGCACCACAAAACACTACTGGTTTGGCACCAGTTGAAATAACTTTATGTGAATCACTGACACCATAGGATGGCACCTGCCTTCCACTACCACACGAGTGTCGGGCACTATATGGCACTAGCTGTGTGCCACATGACACCTGTCCTGCACAACTGGGAGGCACGGCACCATACATGGCACTACCGGCCTGGCCCTCCTACATCCCCCTGCTCTTCCTCCTCCTGGAGACGAAGGACTCCTCTGCACCATCCCCGACCTACTATAGACGGGGCGGCCTGCACTACACTAGTCATGGTGACCTGACCTGGTCCACCTTCACTACACTACACCTATAAGGGGTCAGATGGCACAATACAGTCTGCCAGCTGACTCACGACGCAGGGAGGACGACAGGTGGGGGAATTTAGCCAGGTGGAGACGAGTCCTCAGCTGGCCTGTAGCGGGTCCCACCTCGCCGCGCGCGCTACACACACTATTTTGGCCGGCCACCCCCGCCCCCCACGCCCCTCCCCCCGCGCCACACCTACACCCCTACTTATCTACATCCCCGACACCTCTACTTACCTACAGCAAATAACACACCTAAATCTCTACCCACCTACACCCTCACCTACGTACACCTCCTACACCCTTCCTTACCAACACCAAACTTACACCGATACCTTCCCATCGACTCGATACGACACTTAAAAACTCTATTTACCTATACCAGATACTACAGCTACACCCTTACCTTTTTATCTACACCAAGCGACACACCTACACTCTTACCTTCCTACCTACACTATATACTACACCTAGACCCTTACCTTCCTACCTACACTATATACTTACCTTCCTACCTACACCATACGTTACAGCTACATCTCTACCCATCTACCTGGCAGGCATAAGTACTCAACCAACCAACCCTGTACCTTCAAACATATGCTACTCCTATTATGACTAACGCCTACGTCACGATCACAACTTGTATGAATAGTAATCATGCTCAGAATTTTTATTTAAAAATAAAGGTAAGAGCAGAGGTTTAGGTGCGAGTACAAGTTCAGGCAAGAGTACAGTAGGTTCAGGCATGAGTACAAGTTCAGATAAGAGTACAGGTTCAGATACGAGTAGAGGTTCACGTATGAGTATGAATTCAGGTAGTTGTAAGGTTCAGGTACAAGTATGGATAAAGTAATTCCTCGTGTCGACGGTACGTGCCCAAGGTATCCTGTGTCCGTTAACCTGTGAATGTGCGCCGACAGTAACTTTACAGCTGGGAGGTGAAGGCAATCGATACTATCTCGTATACCGAAAAAAAGACTTCGTCCAGGTTACAGTGTGAAGTATCCGCACTGCACCTAACGTACTGTCAAGCCTATGGGACTCACTTTGTTTATATTTCAGTGTTATAACATCGAGATTCACGGCAAAAATAGACCGGCCACAATATGAGCATAATGAACTGATACAACTCGCTGGGTGAGCGCCTCTGTAACACAACAAGAGAGATCATCTTTTTATAAACCATCTCTTCTAGCGAGGGCGTCGATCACATTAACCACGCCAACCATTAATATGACTACCACCACAAATTACTGTAATATCTGAGACATTACTGAGGAAGTGCTACAACCATACAGAGCCAGGTACTGTCACACCTTCACACCAGGTGTACTGATGACCAAAATCGATGTCAATAACAAAATTTCTTGCTTTTATTTCTCTTGAGGCTTCAGAATATCTCATATATGGTCGCTAGGAAAACAAAATTTGGCTTAAATGTGTTTCTCTGTCTGCGTCAGAATTTTACTTTTATAATAACTTGATTTTTTATAATAAGTATAATAATACGGAGGTGAGTTAAACATGACCACGACACATTAGTCGGCATCAATTGATACATGCTTAGCACTAGTCACGTATTAAAAGAACTGTCCTCATCCCATCTTTCGTAGGTCCTAACACTACGAGAATTCCCCGTGAGTGAAGATGTACAATAAGAATGACCCTAACGTGTTGACTTACAAACTGAAGCAGAATATTGACATCCAAAAAGAGAATCCAAATTATACTGAGGCTCTACCTTAACAAAGCACGTTACCTTGATACTAATTAAGGGAAAATTAAGGTACAAAATACCATTTTAAGTCAGCCAGGTAGGTGTTAATCTTACACCTTCACTTACGAGGAATGTTATCATAAGAACTTCAGTGAATGCGGATCCTGGAATTAAGGTCTTTCGCTGTTTGTAGAAATTTTACTGAACAGTCATGACTAGGCTTAGGATAATTATGCATTTAAAAATGGCTAAATATGCATGCAAATATGCAGTAAAAACTGAGAAAATATGCACTTAAATATGCACTTTATAATATGTTATAAATAAGAACTACTAAGTTAATGACTCCTTTTCTGTACATTTTCTCAGTAAATTCACTTTCCCACACAGGATGTCGCCGAAGTAGGATTTTTTAAAGAAGGATTAAATACAAAAAACAATATACTAACAAAGTAATATATTAAACAATACTGAAAAAAGTATTTTCCTCTTAAGAAAACAGAAGAACAAAAGAGTGTCAGGAGGGAACTAATGGAGCCTGTGCATCATCTATATCCTGCCTGGCTGAACACGAACCCATCACGTACAATTCATGTCCACTGACCAGCCAATCACGGCCTAGCTAACCACAGCCTAATGTTGAGCTGTATAAACATCACTTACGTATGTTCCTTTTGGATATTATGACGCTAAAACAAAATCGCGTATTTTTGATTTTGTATTAGTGCAACAAAATTGACATTTATTATATTTCAAATATCAGTAATTTCTGCCCCAGCGTTGCTGTTATGCTCGCGAATTTTTTGACCCTTGAGGTTAAAGAATGTTTTATAATATTTTGGAATTTCCAAATATATGCCTTATAAAACAAGAAAATATGAATATGCACTTTAGCTCAAAAATGGCTTAAATATGCATTTGCATATGCACATATGCAAATGCATAATTATCCTAAGCCTAGTCATGACGCACATAAACACCTACGATTACAAGACAGACTCAGAAGATCGCTTTACCATTTTGCTGTGTTGTACATCATGACAGAGAGTAAGTACAGAACTGCCCTGTGAGGCATAACATTTTCCGTGTGGTCAAGAAATTACAGTGACGTACAAGAGCCAAGATTACAGACCAAGAAATTTTTGAGTTCATATGTGAGAAATTTACTTCGTGTACAGTGAAATGTTTTTCTCATCATGTTTCTTTTTTAATGTTGAAGACGCCTCACAGGTCTTATATTTGGAAACTGGTAGTATGTAAATGACGGTCAAATATATATGACTGGTAAATGAGTCATAAATCACGGAAGAGAAACCGGATATAAACAGTTTTGGTGTAGCATGTTAGAGGATGTCAGTAAAATTTTACAAGCTCTTGAGACAACAGGAGACTGCCAGGAAGTACTTGTGTATGGAGGGAGTAGAGAGCAGGGGAAGGTGTAATCAAGTAAACATTGACGTGTAAGACATCCTTATAGGTGTAAGACGTGACCCATGATGGGAAATTATATACGCACGACTGCATTTTTTAATAATTTGTCTGTCTGTCTGTATTCCTTCCTTCCTTCTTTCTTCCTGTTTTTTATTATTTTGGGTTTTGTTGGGAAAATATTAATATGACGATTTACGTGTATGATAATATTTTAGCAGAAACATCCATATTTGTTATTACTGTATATATATATATATATATATATATATATATATATATATATATATATATATATATATATATATATATATATATATATATATATATATATATATATATATATTATGTGTGTGTGTGTGTTGAATGGTAAAAAGGTATTGAAACAAGCCTGGAAGATAAGCGCTTGATTTATGGCATCTCTGTCTATGTTATTGTTGGTCTATTGGTCAGTCTCACCATCTGTCTACTTGCCAAAACAACATTTAAGGAACAGGTCAACTAGTAAACACAAAAAGATATTCAGGCCGAGGAAAGGTGAGATGAAGAACGATCATCTGGGTGGGGGACGGAGGGCAGGTGGGGCAGAAGGGCAGAGGCAAGTGGGGGCAGGGAGGGCAGGGTGGGGGGCGACAGGAGGGCAGGGTGGGGGCGAGGGAGGACAAGGTGGGGGCGAGGGAGGACAAGGTGGGGGTGAGGGAGGACAAGGTGGGGGTGAGGGAAGGCAGGGTGGGGAGTGATGAAGGGCAGGGTGGGGAGTGATGAAGGGCAGGGTGGGGGTGAAGGAGGGTAGGGTGGGGCGTGAGGGAGGGCAGAGAATCAAGCGTGGAGGTGTAAAAATTCGGCGTTGGGGAGTTGGCGCGGATTAGCGGGTTGGGGCGTGTGGGGAATGAAGAGCATGCAAAGGTGGGTAAGGGGTGGAGGGAGGGAGAGACAGGGGGTGGACAAGGTGGTGGGCAGGGAGGAGGGACAGAGGGAGCGAAGGGGGTGGGCAGGGGGGAGAGGGAGGATAGGAAAAGGTTGGGGAGAAAGATAGCAGGTGGGCAGGGCGGGTGGAAGTGAGGGGAGGGGAGGGATAGGGAAGAGAAAGAGGGGGGGGCATTGGGAGGAGGGAGGAGGATTGGGTGAGGGAGGAGGTGGTATATGGGTCTCAGGCTTTTAAACAAGCGTGGACAACTGTGCACTGAGTCAACACGTAACCTGATATATTGAGGTAAATTGGATAATATCAATATTACATTCATTCACTTCGTAACTTATATACGCATATTTTTAGGCCACTCCGTCACCTCCATCCATTCATCCATCAATATAATAATAATAATAATAATAATAATAATAATAATAATAATAATAATAATAATAATAATAATAATAATAATAATAATAATAATAATAATAATAATAATAATAATCAGTCATCTCCTTCATATGTGAAAACTAACAATTTGTTCATATTTACTGATGTTTCTTAGCGTGGAAGGAATTTATTCATTGACCTTGACCCCTGTCTGAAGTTGACCCATATTGTACAGCATCCAATTATTGCCGAGGCCGAAGCGCTTTCAAATTTTGGTTATGGTCGGGTCAAAATTACGGACAGTAAGAGTGGGAATAAATAGACAGACAGACAGACAGACAGACAGACAAACCGAGTCGAGCAATAGGCAATACTTGATCTATCTTCGATCTGGTCATGTATTAAGGTGTATGACCCAGTGCTGATGGCCCAGGACACGCGATAAACTGACCCCTCCACCACACCACCTGTGATCACCGCCTCCCACACCCCCACCACCTGTGATCACCGCCTCCCACACCTCCACCACCCAGATCACCGCCC
>NW_024757418.1:0-28365 GCF_018991925.1 Homarus americanus | reverse complement strand
CAGGTACACCTCTGACCTCCCAGGTACTCCACTGACACTCCCTGGTACAACCCTGACACTCCCAGTTACCTGACACTCCCAGGTACACCGCAGACACTCTTAGGTAAACTTCTCACCTCAGATACACCTCTGACACTCCTAGGTACTCTCTGTCCTCTGATACACCTCCAATACACCGGTGACACTCCCAGGTACACCGCTGACACTGCCAGTACACTTCAGACACTGCCAAGTACACCCGACACTCCCAGGTACACCTCTGACACTCCCAGTTACACCTCCAGACACTCCCTGGTACACCCCTGAGACCAGGTACACCTCTGACACTCCCAGGTCCACCTCAGACACACCCAGTACACCTCTGACACCCCTGGTACACCTCAGTCACTTCTAGGTACACCTCTCACTCCCAGGTACTCCTGTGCCCCTGGCCTGATACTCCCAGGTACACCTTAGACACCCCAGGTACTGCTCAGACACTCCCAGGCACACCTAAACACCCCAGGCACACCTCTGACACCCCAGGTACACCGCTGACACTGCCAGGTACACCCTGACATTCCATGTGCACCGCCGACACCAGGTACACCTCAGACACCCTAGGTACACCTCTCACACTCTCAGGTACACCTCTCACACTCCCAGGTTCTCCTGGACACTCCCTGGTTCTCCTGTGACACCCCTGGTACCTCTGACACCCCTGTGTACAGCTCAGACACCCCAGGTACACCTCAGACATTCCAGGTACACCTCTGACATTCCCAGGCACACCACTGACACCCCAGGTACACCTATGACACTCCCATGACTACTGACACTCCCTGGCACACCCCTGACACTCCGTACACCTCTGACACCCCAGGTACACCTCTGACACCCCTAGGTACTCCTCTGTCACTCCCTGATACACCTCTAACACTCCCAGGTACACCGCTGACACTCCATGGTCACACCTCTGACACTCCCAGGTACACCTCTGAAACTCCCGTACACCCCAGACACTCCCAGGTACATCTCCGACACCCCAGGTACACCTTTGACACTCTCTGGTACACCTCTGACACCCCAGGTACACCCCTGCACCCCAGGTACACCTCTGACACTCTCAGGTACGCGTCCGACACTCCCAGATATTCTGACACCCCAGGTACACCTCTGACACTCCCAGGTACACCTCTGACACTCCCAGGTACTCCACTGACACTCCTAGGTACTCCTCTGTCACTCCCTGATACACCTCTAACACTCCCAGGTACACCGGTGACACTCCCAGGTACACCGCTGACACTGCCAGGTACACTTCAGACACTGCCAGGTACACCTCCGACACTCCCAGGTACACCTCTGACACTCCCAGGTACACCTCAGACACTCCCTGGAAAACCATGACACCCAGGTGCACACCTCTGACACTCCCAGGTACACCTCTGAGACTTCCAGGTACACCTCAGACACCCCAGGTACACCCCAGACACTCCCAGGTACACCCCAGGCACCCCACAGGTACACCTCTGGCCTCCAGGTACCTCAGACACTCCCTGGTGAACCTCTGACACTCCCAGGTACACCTCTTTCCTCCCTGTGGTTCTCCCCTGTCCTCCCAGGTCACCTCAGACACTCCCAGGTACACCTCAGACCTCCCAGGTACCTCTGGCACTCCTGGTACCTCAGTCACTTCTATGTACACCTCTCCACTCGCAGGTACACCTCTCCACTCCCAGGTACTCCTGTGAAACTTCCTGGTATTCTCTGACCTCTCAGGTACACCTCAGACACTCCCGTACTCCTCAGACACTCCCAGGTACACCTAAGATAACTCCCAGGCACACCTCTGCACTCCCAGGTACCCTGACACTGCCAGGTACACCTCTGACTTCCATGTGCCGATAACACTCCAGGAACACCTGAGCTTCCCATGTGCTCCACTGACACTCCTAGGTACTCCTCTGTCACTCCCTGATACACCTCTAACACTCCCAGGTACACTGACACTCCATGGTACACCTCTGACACTCCCAGGTACACCTCTGACCTCCCAGGTACACCCCAGACACTCCCAGGTACATCTCCGACACTCCCAGGTACACCTTTGACACTCTCTGGTACACCTCTGACACTCCCAGGTACACCCCTGACCTCCCAGGTACACCTCAGACACTCTCAGGTACGCGTCCGACACTCCCAGATACTTCTCTGACCTCCCAGGTACACCTCGACACTCCCAGGTACACCTCTGACACTCCCAGGTACTCCACTGACACTCTAGGTACTCCTCTGTCACTCCCGTACACCTCCTAACACTCCCAGGTACACCGGTGACCTCCCAGGTACACCGCTGACACCGCCAGGTACACTTCGAACTGCCAGGTACACCTCCGACACTCCCAGGTACACCTCTGACACTCCCATGTACACCTCAGACACTCCTGGAAACCGCTGCAGCACTCCCAGGTACACCTCTGACTCCCAGGTACACCTCTGAGACTTCCGGTACACCTCAGACACTCCCAGGTACACCCCAGACACTCCCAGGTACACCCCAGGCACTCCCAGGTACACGTCCAACACCTTCCAGATACACCTCTGACACTCCCAGGTACACCTCTCCCTCCCAGGTACACCTCTCACACTCCCAGTTACACTCGGCCTCCCAGGTACACCTCCGATACTCCCAGGTACACTTCTGACTCCACGTACATCTGACACTCCTAGGTGCTCTCTGTCACTCCCTGATACACCTCTAACACTCCCAGGTACACCGCTGACACCAGGTACACCTCAGACACTGCCAGGCACACCTCAGACACTGCCAGGTACACCTTGGACACTCCCAGGTACACCTCAGACACTCCAAGGTGCTCCTCTGACACTCCCAAGTGCACCTCAGACACTCTCAGGCACACCTCTGACCTCCCAGGTACCTCAGACACTCCCAGGTACACCGCTGACCTCCTAGGTACTCTGACCTCCCTGGTACCTCAGACACTTCTAGGTACACCTCTCACTCTCAAGGTACACCTCTCACACACCCAGGTACTCCTGTGACACTCCCTGGTATTTCTCTGACCTCCATGTACCTCCGACACTCCCAGGTACACCTCTGACCTCCCAGGTACTCAGCTGACCTCCTGGTACACCACTGACACTCCCAGGTACACCTATGACCTCCCATGCACCTTCGACACTCCAGGTACCTCAGACACTCCCAGGTACACCCCAGACTCTCCCAGGTACCTTCTCACACTCTCAGGTACCTCCGACCACCCAGGTACCTCTGACACTCCCGGATTACCTTTGACTCTCCCAGGTACATCTTTGACACTCCCAAGTACACCTTTGACCTCCAGGGACTCCACTGACATTCCCTGATACACCTCTGACACTCCCGGTACACCGCTGACACTGCCAGGTACACCTCCGACACTCCCAGGTACACCTCCGCCTCCCAGGTACCTTCTCACCTCCCAGGTACACCTCCGACCTCCCAGGTACCTCTTACACTCAGGTGCACCTCTGACCTCCATTGTACACCTCTCAGCCTCCCAGGTACCTCCCAGACTCCAGGTACACCCCAGACACTCCCAGGTACATCCCCGACCTCCCAGGTACACCTTTGGCACTCTCTGGTACACCTCTGACACTTCCAGGTACACCTCTGGCCTCTCAGGTACCTCTGACACTCTCAGGTACGCGTCCGGCCTCCCAGATACTCCTATGAGCCTCCCAGGTACCTCTGACACTCCCAGGTACACCTCTGACACTCCCAGGTACTCCACTGACACTCCTAGGTACTCCTCTGTCACTCCTGATACACCTCTAACATCCCAGGTACACGCTGACACTCCAGGTACACTGCTTCACCAGGTACACCTCAGACACTGCCACGCACACCTCAGACACTGCCAGGTACACCTTGAACACTCCCAGGTACACCTCTGTCACTCCCTGGTTCGCCCTTGACCTCCCGGTACAACTCAGACAATCCCAGGTACACCTCTGACACTCCCAGGTACACCTCAGACACTCCTAGGTACACCTCTAACACTCCCAGGCACACCTCTGACAAAACTAGGTACACCGCTGACACTGCCAGGTACACCTCTGACACTCCATTTACACCTCTGACACTCCCAGGTACACCTCTGACACTCCCAGGTATTCCACTGACACTCCTGTTTACACCCTGACACTCCCAGGTACACCTCTGAGCACTCCCAGGTACACCTTTGACACTCCAGGTACCTCAGACACTCCCAGGTACCCCAGTCACTCCCAGGTACAATTCTCACACCTCTCAGGTACGCCTCCGACACTAACAGGTACACCTCTGACACTCCCGGGTACACTGACACTCCCAGGTATGCCGGCCTCCCAGGTACATCCTTTGACCTTCCCAGGTCTCCTGACACTCCCAGGTGCCCCCGACACTCCTGGGTACCTCTGACACTCCCAGGAACACCTCCGACCTCCCAGGTACACCTCTGACACTCCCAGGTACACCTCCGACACTCCCAAGTACACCTCCGACACTCCCAGGTTCCGACACTCCCAGGTACACTTCTCACCTCCCAGGTACACCTCCGACACTCCCAGGTACCTCTGACCACGCCCAGGTACATCTCTGACACTCCAAGGTACATCTCTGACACCCAGGTACACCTCCGACACTCCGAGGTACACTTTGACACTCTCTGGTGCCTCTGACACTCCGGTACACCTCTGACACTCCCAGGTACACCTCTGACACTCTCAGGTGCGTCATTTCCAGATACTTCTCTGACCTCCCAGGTACCTCTGACTTCTCCAGGTACCTCTGACACTCTCAGGTACATCTCTGTGACACTCCCAGGTACTGTGACACTCCAGGTTTACATCTGACACTCCCAGGTACACCTCCGATACTCCAGCTACACCTCTGACACTCTCGGTACATCTCTGACCTCCCAGGCACCACGCTCCACTCCCAGGTACACCGGCACTGCCAGTACACCTCAGACACCCAGGCACACCTCAGGACACTGCCAGGTACACCTTGAGCCACTACCAGGTACACCTCAGACACTCCAAGGTACATCTCTGACACTCCCAGGTACACCTCCGACACTCCCAGGTACACCTCTGACACTCTCTGGTACACCTCTGACACTCCGGTACACCTCTGACCTCCCAGGTACACCTCTGATACTCTCAGGTACACGTCTGACCTCCAGGTACTCACTGCATTCCCTGGTACACCTCTGACTCCCAGGTACGTCCGACACTCGAGATACCTGCCGCAGCCTCCCAGGTAAACCTCTGAACTCCCAGGTACCTCTGACACTCCCAGGTCTCACCTGACCTCCTGGTACAACCCCTGACACTCCCAGTTACACCTCTGACACTCCCAGGTACACCACAGACACTCCCAGGTACCTTCTCCTCCCAGGTACACCTCTGACACTCTAGGTACTCCTCTGTCACTCCTGATACACCTCTAACTCCAGATACACCGTGTGACACTCCCAGGTACACCGTGACACTGCCAGGTACACTTCAGACACTGCCAAGTACACCTCCGACACTCCCAGGTACACCTCTGACCCTCCCAGTTACACCTCAGACACTCCCTGGTACACCCCTAGACTCCCAGGTACACCTCTGAGCCTCCCAGGTCCACCTCAGACACACCCAGGTACACCTCTGACACTCCCTGGTACACCTCAGTCACTTCTAGGTACACCTCTCACACTCCCAGGTACTCCTGTGACCTCCTGGTATTTCTCTGATACTCCCAGGTACACCTCGAACCTCCCAGTGCTGCTCAGGCACTCCCAGGTACACCTAAGACACTCCAGGCACACCTCTGACCTCCCAGGTACACCCTTGACACTGCCAGGTACACCTCTGACATTCCATGTGCCGCCGACACTCCCAGGTACACCTCAGACACTCCTAGGTACACCTCTCACACTCTCAGGTACCCTCTCCTCCCAGGTTCTCCTGTGACCCTCCCTGGTTCTCCTGTGCCTCCCTGGCAAATCTCTGACCTCCCGTGTACAGCTCAGACACTCCCAGGTACACCTCAGACATTCCAGGTACACCTCTGACATTCCCAGGCACACCAACCTCCCAGGTACCTCTGACCTCCTAGGTCTCTGACACTCCCTGGTTCTGACACTCCCAGGCCTCAGACACTCCCTGGTAGCCTCTGGCCTCCCAGGTACACCTCTTTCCTCCCTGGTTCTCCCCTGTCACTCCCAGGTACCTCAGACACTCCCAGGTACCTCAGACACTCCCAGGTACACCTCTGACACTCCCTGGTACACCTCAGTCACTTCTAGGTACACCTGTCACACTCGCAGATACACCTCTCACCTCAGGTACTCCTGTGAAACTTCCTGGTATTTCTCTGACACTCTCAGGTACAGACACTCCCAGGTACTCCTCAGACACTCCCAGGTACACCTAAGATAACTCCCAGGCACACCTCTGACCTCCCAGGTACACCGCTGACACTGCCAGGTACCTCTGACATTCCATGTACACCGCCGACACTCCCAGGAACACCTATGACACTCCCATGTACTCCACTGACACTCCCTGGCGCACCCCTGACACTCCCAGGTACACCTCTGACCTCCCAGGTACCTCTGACACTCTAGGTACTCCTCTGTCACTCCCTGATACACCTCTAACCTCCCAGGTACACCGTGACCTCCACATGGTACACCTCTGACACTCCCAGGTACCTCTGACACTCCCAGGTACACCCCAGACACTCCCAGGTATCTCCGACCTCCCAGGTACACTCGACACTCTCTGGTACACCTCTGACCTCCCAGGTACACCCTGACACTCCCAGGTACACCTCTGAGCACTCTCAGGTACGCGTCCGACACTCCCAGATACTTCTCTGACACTCCCAGGTACCTCTGAACACTCCAGGTACACCTCTGACACTCCCAGGTACTCCACTGACCCTCCTAGGTACTCCTCTGTCACTCCTGATACACCTCTAACACTCCCAGGTACACCGGTGACCTCCGGGTACACATGACACTGAGTACACTTCAGACACTGAGTACACCTCCGACACACCCAGGTACACCTCTGACCTCCCATGTACCTCAGACACTCCCTGGAAACCACTTGACCTCCCAGGTACACCTCTGACACTCCCAGGTACACTGAGACTTCAGGTACCTCAGACACTCCCAGGTACCCCAGACACTCCCAGGTACACCCCAGGCACTCCCAGGTACGTCCAACACTTCCAGATACACCTCTGCCTCCCAGGTACCTCTCACACTCCCAGGTACACCTCTGACCTCAGTTACACCTCTACCTCCCAGGTTACCTCCGATACTCCCAGGTACACCTCTGACCTCCCACGTACACATCTGACCTCCTAGGTACTCCTCTGTCACTCCTGATACCTCTAACACTCCCAGGTACACCGCTGACACTCCCAGGTACACCGCTGACACTGCCAGGTACACCTCCAGACACTGCCAGGCACACCTCAGACACTGCCAGGTACATAGACACTCCCAGGTACCTCAGACACTCAAGGTCCTCCTAACACTCCCAAGTGCACCTCAGACACTCTCAGGCACACCTCTGACACTCCAGGTACACCTCAGACACTCCCAGGTACACCGTGACCTCCCTAGGTACACCTCTGACCTCCCTGGTACACCTCAGACACTTCTAGGTACACCTCTCACACTCCGCAGGTACACCTCTCACACACCAGGTACTCTGTGACCTCCCTGGTATTTCTCTGACACTCTGTACACCTCCGACACTTCCAGGTACACCTCTGACCTCCCAGGTACTCATGACCTCCCTGGTACACCACTGACCTCCCAGGTACACCTGTGACCTCCCGTACACCTTCGACACTCACGGTACACCTCAGACACTCCCAGGTACCCCAGACTCTCCCAGGTACACTTCTCACACTCTCAGGTACCTCCGACACACCAGGTACACCTCTTGACACTCCCGGGTACCTCTGACTCTCCCAGGTACATCTTTGACACTCCCAAGTACACCTTTGACCTCCCAGGGACTCCACTGACATTCCTGATACACCTCTGACACTCCCAGGTACCGCTACTCTCCAGGTACACCTCCGACACTCCCAGGTACACCTCCGACACTCCCAGGTACACTTCTCACACTCCCAGGTACACCTCCGACACTCCCAGGTACACCTCTTACACTCCCAGGTCCCTCTGACCTCCATGGTACACCTCTGACACTCCCAGGTACACCTCTGACCTCCAGGTCACCCCAGACACTTCCAGGTACACCTCTGACCTCCCAGGTACCTCCGACACTCTCAGGTACCGTCCGACCTCCCAGAACTCTGTGACACTCGGTGCCACCTGACACTGGGTACACCTCCGACACTCCCAGGTACACCTCCGACACTCCCAGGTACCTTCTCACTCCAGGTGCCTCCGGCACTCCCAGGTACACCTCTTACCTCCCAGGTACACCTCTGACACTCCATGGTACACCTCCTGACACTTCAGATACCTCTGACCTCCAGGTACATCTGACCTCCCAGGTACACCTCTGACACTCCCAGGTACACCTCCCAGCACTCACAGGTAAACATCTGACCTCCTAGGTGCTCCTCTGTCACTCCCTGATACACCTCTGCCTCCCAGGTACACCTCTGAGCACTCCCAGGTACTCACCCCCAGCCTCCTAGGTACTCCTCTGTCTCTCTGATACACCTCTAACACTCCCAGGTACACCGGTGACACTCCCAGGTACACCGTGACACAGCCAGGTACACTTCAGACACGCCGGTACACCTCCGACACTCCAGGTACACCTCTGACACTCCCAGGTACAGACACTCCTGGTACACCTGACCTCCCAGGTACACCTCTGACCTCCCAGGTACCTCTGAGACTTCAGGTACACCTCAGACACTCCCAGGTTCTTAGACACTCCCAGGTACCCCAGGCACTCCCAGGTACCGTCCAACACTTCCAGATACACCTCTGACACTCTCAGGTACATCTCTGACCTCCCAGGTATCTCCTGACCTCCCAGGTTCTCTGACCTCCCAGGTACACCTCCGATACTCCCAGGTACACCTCTGACACTCTCAGGTACATCTCTGACCTCCAGGTACCTCCTGACCTCCCAGGTACACCTCTGACACTCCCAGGTACACCTCCGATACTCCCAGCTACACCTCTGACACTCTCAGGTTACATCTCTGACACTCCCAGGTACACCACTGACCTCCCAGGTACACCGCTGACACTGCCAGGTACACCTCAGACACTACAGGCACACCCCTCAGACCTGCCAGGTACCTCTTAGACACTACCAGGTACACCTCAGACACTCAAGGTACATCTCTGGCCTCCCAGGTACACCTCCGACACTCCCAGGTACACCTCTGACACTCTCTGGTACACCTCCTGACCTCCCAGGTACACCTCTGACCTCCCAGGTACACCTCTGATACTCTCAGGTACCGTCTGACCTCCCAGGTACTCAGCTGACATCCCCTGGTACACCTCCTGACACACCCAGGTACACCTCTGCCACCTCCCAGGTACACCTCTGACACACCCAGGTGCTCCACCGACCTCCTAGGTACTCCTCTGTCACTCCCTGATACACCTCTAACACTCCCAGGTACACCTCAGACCTCCCTGGAAAACCCGCTCACCTCCCAGGTACCTCCTGACCTCCCAGGTACCTCTGAGACTTCCAGGTACACCTCAGACACTCCAGGTACACCCCAGACACTCCCAGGTACACCCAGGCACTCAGTGCACGTCCAACTTCCAGATCACCTCTGACACTCCCAGGTACCTCTCTCACACCTCCAGGTACCTCTGACCTCCCAGTTACACCTCTGACCTCCCAGGTACACCTCCGATACTCCCAGGTACACCTCTGACACTCCCATGCATCTGACCTCCTAGGTACTCCTCTGTCACTCCTGATACACCTCTAACACTCCCAGGTACACCGTGACACTCCCAGGTACAGCTGAAACTGCCAGGTCACCTCAGACACTGCCAGGCACACCTCCAGACACTGCCAGGTACAGTTGGCTCCCAGGTACACCTCAGACACTCCAAGGTGCTCCTCTGACCTCCCAAGTGCACCTCAGACACTCTCAGGCACCTCTGGCCTCCCAGGTACACCTCAGACACTCCCAGGTACACCACTGACACTCCGAGGTACCTCTGACACTCCTGGTACACCTCAGACACTTCTGGGTACACCTCACACTCTCGGGTACACCTCTCACACACCCAGGTACTCCTGACACTCCTGGTATTTCTCTGACACTCCATGTACACCTCCGACACTCCCAGGTACCTCTGACACTCCCAGGTACTCCTCGGCCTCCTGGTACACCACTGACCTCCCAGGTACACCTATGACACTCCCATTACACCTTCGACACTCCCAGGGTACCTCAGACACTCCCAGGTACACCCCAGACTCTCCCAGGTACACTTCTCACACTCTCAGGTACACCTCCACACCCAGGTACACCTCTGACACTCCAGGTACCTCTGACTCTCCCAGGTACATCGGCCTCCCAAGTACACCTTTGACACTCCCAGGGACTCCACTGACATTCCTGATCACCTCTGACCTCCCAGGTGCACCCCCCGGCCTGCCAGGTACACCTCCGACACTCCCAGGTACACCTCCGACACTCCCAGGTACACTTCTCACACTCCCAGGTACACCTCCGACACTCCCAGGTACCTCTTACACTCCCAGGTACCTCTGACACTCCATGGTACACCTCTGACACTCCCAGGTACCTCTGACCTCCCAGGTACACCCCAGACACTCCCAGGTACATCTACGACACTCCAGGTACACCTTTGGCACTCTCTGGTACACCTGACACTTCCAGGTACACGTCTGAGCAATCGGTACACCTCTGACACTCAGGTGCACGTCCGACACTCCCAGATACTCTGACACTCCAGGCACCTCTGCCTCCCAGGTACACCTCTGACCTCCCAGGTACTCCACTGACACTCCAGGTTGCTCTCTGTCACTCCCTGATACACCTCTAAAACTCCCAGGTACACCGGTGACACTCCCAGGGACACCGCTGACACAACAAGGTACACTTCAGACACTGCCAGGAACACCTCTGACACACCGGTGCACCTCAGATGCTCCTGGTACACTGACCTCCCAGGTACACCGCTGACACAGCAAGGTGCACTTCAGACACTGCCAGGTACCTTGGACACTCCAGGTACCTCAGACACTCAAGGTGCTACTCTGACACTCCCAGGTGCACCTCTGACACTACAGGCCTCTGACACTCCGAGTACACACCAGAACCTCCCAGGTACGCTGACACTCCCAGGTACACCTCTGACCTCCCAAGTACACATCTGAGCCTCCCAGGTACCTCCGACACTCCCAGGTACACCTAAGACCTCCCAGGAACACTTCTCACGCTCCCAGGTACACCTCCGACACTCCCAGGTACAACTCCGACTCTCGGTAAACCTCCCGATACTCCTAAGTACACCTCTGACACTCCCAGGTGCACCTCTGACACTCTAGGTATTCCTCTGACACTCCCTGGTACACCTCTGCCTCCTAAGTACACCTCAGACCTCCCTTACACCTCTGACCTCCCAGGTACACCTCTTTCACTCCCTGGTTCGCCCTTGACCTCCCAGGTAAGCTCAGACAATCCAGGTACACCTCTGAGCCTCCCAGGTACACCTCGAACCTCCCTAGGTACACCTCTAACCTCCCAGGCCTCTGACAATCCTACATTACACACTCTGACACTGACAGGTACACCTCTGACCTCCATTTACCTCTGACACTCCCAGGTACACCTCTGACACTCCCAGGTGCTCACTGACACTCCTGGTACACCTGACTCTCCCAGGTACCTTTGGCCTCCCAGGTACACCTTTGACACTCCCAGGTACCTCAGACACCCAGGTACTCCCCAGTCCTCCCAGGTACCAATTCTCACACTCTCAGGTACGCCTCCGACACTACTGGGTACCTCTGACACTCCAGGCACCTCTGACACTCCCAGGTATGCCGACCTCCCAGGTGCATCCTTTGACACTCCCAGGTACTCCCCAGCCTCCCAGGTACACCTCCGACACTCCCAGGTACCTCTGCCTCCCAGGTACCTCCGACACTCCCAGTACCTCTGTCCTCAGGTACCTCCGTGCTCCAAGTACCTCCGACACTCGGACACCTCCGACACTCCCAGGTACACTTCTCACACTCCCAGGTACACCTCCGACACTCCCAGGTACACCTCTGACACGCCCAGGTACATCTCTGACACTCAGGTACATCTGACACTCCCAGGTACCTCCGGCCTCCCAGGTACCTCTGACACTCTTTAATTTGCACAACCTCCCAGGTACACCTCAGCCTCCCAGGTACACCTCTGATATGACACGCAGGTACACCTCTGACACTCCCAGGTACACCTCTGATGCTCTCAGGTACGTCCTGACACTCCCAGGTACTCCACCAAGCATTCCCTGGTACACCTCTGACTTGCTCCAGGTGCTCTCCAGACACTCCAGAGTACTCCCCAGTCACTCCAGGTACAATTCTCACACACTCTCAGGTACCTTTCAAACTTTTAACATTTTCCCAGCACTCCCAGGTACATCCTCTGGCACTCCAGGTACTCCCACCAACCTCCCAGTGCCTCAAACACTCCCAGGTACACCTCTGACACTCCCAGGTGCACCTCCGACACTCCCAGGTACCTCTGACACTCCCAGGTACACCTCCGACACTCCCAAAGTACCCACCTCCGACACTCCCAGGTACACCTCCGACACTCCCAGGTACCTTCTCCACACTCCCAGGTGCCTCAGACACTCCCAGGTACACCTCTGACACGCCCAGGTACATCTCTGACACTCCAAGGTGCATCTGACACACCCAGGTACACCTCCGACACTCCCATGTACACCTCTGACACTCTCTGGTGCACCTCTGACACTCCCAGGTACACCTCTGACTTGCTCCAGGCACACCTCTGATGCTCTCAGGTGCACGTCTGGCTTGCCCAGTACACCTCTGACACTCCCAGGTACACCTCTGACACTCCCAGGTGCACCTCTGTTCTCCAGGTACACGTCTCACCCAACACTCCCAGGTACCTCCGACACTCCCAGGTACACCTCCGACTTACTCCCAGGTACCCACTTCTCACACTCCCAGGCCACTCCTCCGACACTCCCAGTACCTCTGACATGGGTACATCTCTGGCTCAGGTACCTGGTGGCCTCCCAGTACACCTCGGCCTCCCAGGTGCACTCTGGCACTCTTTGGTACACCTCTGACACTCCCAGGTACACCTCCTGACACTCCAGGTACACCTCTGATGCTCTCCAGGTACCCGTCTGACACTCTCCAGGTACTCCTGACATTCCCTGGGTACCTCTGACACTCCAGGTGCACGTCCGACACTCCCCAGATACACCTCTGACACTCCCCAGGTAAACCTCTGAAACTCCCACAGGTACACCTCCTGACGCTCCCAGGTACTCCACCGGCACTCCTGGTACACCCCAGCACTCCCAGGTACACCTCTGGCACTCCCAGGTACACCTTTGGCCACTCCCAGGTACACCTCGAACCTCCCAGGTGCTCGAGTCACTCCCAGGTACAATTCTCACACACTCTCAGGTACTTTCCGACACTAACAGGTACACCTCTGACCTCCCAGGTACCTCTGACACTCCCAGGTATGCCTTTGACACTCTAGGTACATCCTTTGACCTCCCAGGTACTCCACTGACCTCCAGGTACACCTCCGACACTCCAGGTACACACTCTGACCTCCAGGTGCACCTCCGACTTGCTCCCAGGTACACCACTCAAACACTCCCAGGTGCACCTCCAAACGCCTCCCCAAGTACACCTCCGACACTCCCCAGGTACACCTCCGACACTCCAGGTACACTTCTCCACCTTGGTGCCTCCGACGCCTCCCAGGTACCTCTGACACGCCCAGGTACATCTGAAGCTCAAGGTACATCTCTCACTCCCAGGTACACCTCCGACACTCCCAGGTACACCTCTGCACTCTTTGGTACACCTCTAGCACTCCCAGGTACCTCTGACACTCCCAGGTGCCTCTGATACTCTCAGGTACGTCCTGACCTCCCAGGTACTCCACTGACATTCCCTGGTACACCTCTGACACTCCCAGGGACACGTCCGACACTCCCAGATACACCTCTGACCTCCTAGGTAAACCTCTGAAACTCCCAGGTACACCTCTGACACTCCCAGGTACTCCACTGAGCACTCCTGGTACAACACCTGACACTCCCAGTTACACCTCTGACACCCAGGTACACTGCGAACCTCCCAGTTACACTTCTCACACTCCCAGGCACACCTCCCTGACACTCCTAGGTGCTCCTCTGTCCTCTCCTGATACACCTCCAACTGCTCCCAGATACACAGTGACTTTCCAGGTACCGCTGACACTGCCAGGTGCACTTCAACACTGCCAGTACCTCCAGAAACTCTCAGGTACACCTCTGACCTCCCAGGTACACCTCAACACTCCTGGCCTGGCTCCCAGGGACACCTCTGACCTCCCAGGCACACCTCAGACACTCCCAGGTACACCTCTGACCACTTCCAGGCACACCTCAGACACTCCCTGGTGCACCCCTGACACTCCCAGGTACACCTCAGACACTCCCTGGTACACCCCTGACACTCCCAGGTACACCTCAGACACTCCCAGGTACACCTCAGGCACTCCAGGTCACACCTCTGCCTCCTGGTACACCTCAGTCACTCCTAGGTACCTCTCACACTCCCAGGTACTCGTTTGAACTCCTGGTATTTCTCTGATGCTCCCAGGTGCACCTCAGACCACTCCCAGGTGCTCCTCAGACACTCCCAGGTACACAGAACAATCCCAGGCTCTGACACTCCCAGGTACCCATGACACTGCAGTACCTCCGACATTCCCAGGCACCCTCTCCACTCCCAGGATCTCCTGAACCTCCCAGGTTCTCCTGTGACACTCCCTGGTAATTCTCTGACACTCCCGGTACAGCTCAGACACTCCCAGGTACACCTCAGACAGTCCCAGTACACCTCTGACATTCCCAGGCACACCTCTGACCTCCCAGGTACACCTGCACTCTGGTATTCCTCTGCCTCCCTGGTGCACCTCTGTCCTCCCAGGTACACCTCAGACACTCCTGGTACCTCTGACCTCCCAGGTACACCTCTTTCACTCCCAGGTTCTCCCTGTCCTCCCAGGTACACCTCAGACACTCCCAGGTACCTCGAACCTCCCAGGTACACCTCTGACACTCCCAGGTGCACCTCTGGCACTCCTAGGTACTCCTCTGTCCTCCTGATGCCTCTAACACTCCCAGGTACACCCAACGCTCCCAGGTACACCGCTTCAGCACTGCCAGGTACACCTCAGACACTGCCAGGTACACCTCCAGACACTGCCAGGTACACATCAGACCTCCCAGGTACACCTCAGACACTCCAAGGTGCACCTCTGACCTCCCAGGTACACCACTGACCTCCCAGGTACACCTCTGACACTCCCAGGTATACCTCAGCACTCCCAGGTACTCTGTGAAACTCCCTGGTATTTCTCTGAACTCCCAGGTACACCACGCTGACCTGCCAGGTACACCGACACTCCCAGGTACCTCCGACCTCCCAGGTACCTTCTCCCACCTCCAGGTACACCTCTGATGCTCTCAGGTGCGCGTCCGACTTCTCAGATACTCCTCTGACACTCCCAGGTACCTCTGACACTCCCAGGTACACCTCTGACACTCCAGGTACTCACCCCAGCACTCTGCACTCTCTGTCACTCTGATCACCTCTGCTACTCCCAGGTACCTCGTGACACTCCCAGGTACCTGCTGCAGCACAGCCAGGTACACTTCAGACACTGCCAGGTACACCTCCGACACTCCCAGGTACACCTCTGACATTCCCAGGTACCTCAGACACTCCCTGGTACACCCCTGACTCCCAGGTACACCTCTGGCCTCCCAGGTACACCTCTGAGTTTCCAGGTACACCTCAGACACTCCAGGTACACCCAGACCTCCCAGGTACCCAGGCACTCCCAGGTACACGTCCAACACTTCCAGATGCACCTCTGACACTCTCAGGTACATCTCTGACAATCCCAGGTACACCTCTGACCTCCCAGGTACACCTCTGACCTCCCAGGTGCGCCTCCGATACTCCCAGGTATCTCTGACACTCTCAGGTACATCTCTGACACTCCCAGGTACACCTCTGACACTCCCAGGTACACCTCTGACACTCCCAGGTCACCTCCGATCTCCCAGATACCCTCTGACACTCTCAGGTACATCTCTGACCTCCCAGGTACACCATGACACTCACAGGTACACCGTGACACTGCCAGTGCACCTCAGAAACTGCCAGGCACACCTCAGACACTGCCAGGTACACCTTGAACACTCCCAGGTGCACCTCAGACACTCAAGGTGCTCCTCTGACCTCCCAGGTACACCTCTGGCACTCCATGCACACCCCTCTGACCTCCCAGGTACACCTCAGACACTCCCAGGTACGTGACACTCCCAGGTACACCTCTGGCCTCCCAAGTACACCTCTGACCTCCCAGGTACACCTCCGACACTCCGGTACACCTAAGACACTCCCAGGAACACTTCTCACGCTCCCAGGTACACCTCCGACACTCCCAGGTACAACTCCGACACTCCCAGGTAAACCTCCGATACTCCTAAGTACACCTCTGACACTCCCAGGTCCCTCTGACCTCCTAGGTATTCCTCTGACACTCCTGGTACACCTCTGACACCTAAGTACACAGCCACTCCCTTACCTCTGGCCTCCCAGGTACACCTCTTTCACTCCCTGGTTCGCCCTTGACCTCCCAGGTACAACTCAGACTCCCAGGTACACCTCTGACACTCCCAGGTACACCTCAGACACTCCTAGGTACACCTCTAACACTCCCAGGCACACCTCTGACAATCCCTAGGTACACCCCAGACACTGCCAGGTACACCTCTGACTCCATTTCACCTCCTGACACTCCCAGGTACACCTCCTGGCCTCCCAGGTACTCACTGACACTCCTGTTACACCTGACACTCCCAGGTACACCTCTGACCTCCCAGGTACCTTTGACACTCCCAGGTACCTCAGACCTCCCAGGTGCTCCGAGTCCTCCCAGGTACAATTCCCACTCAGGTACGCCTCACCTGGGTACACCTCTGACACTCCGGTACACCTCACTCCCAGGTATGCCTTTGACACTCCCAGGTACATCCTTTGACACTCCCAGGTACTCACTGACACTCCGGTACCTCCGACCTCCCAGGTACCCTCTGACTCCCACCTCCGGCCTCCCAGGTACACCTCTGCCTCCCAGGTACACCTCCGACTCCAAGTACACCTCCGACCTCCCAGGTACACCTCCGACACTCCCAGGTACCTTCTCACCTCCCAGGTACACCTCCGAGCACTCCCAGGTACCTCTGGCGCCAGTGCACATCTCTGACACTCCAGGTACATCTCTGACACACCAGGTACCTCCGACACTCCCAGGTACCTCTGACGCTCTCCTGGTACTCCCTGACACTCCCGGGTACCTCTGACACTCCCAGGTACACCTCTGATGCTCTCAGGTACACGTCTGACACTCCCAGGTGCTCCTGACATTCCTGGGTACACCTCTGACACTCCCAGGAGACACGTCCGACCTCCCAGATACACCTCTGACACTCCCAGGTAAACCTCTGAAACTCCCCAGGTACACCTCTGACACTCCCAGGTACTCACCCAGCCTCCTGGTACAACACCTGGCTCCCAGTTACCTCTGACCTCCCAGGTACACTGCAGACACTCCCAGTTCACTTCCTACACTCAGGCACACCTCTGACACTCTAGGTGCTCTGTCACTCCCTGATACACCTCTACCTCCCAGATCACCGGGTGACACTCCCAGGTACACCGCTCGACACTGGGTACACTTCGAACACTGCCAAGTACACCTCCAGACTCCCAGGTACACCTCTGACACTCCCAGGTACACCTCAGACACTCCCTGGTACCCCCTGACACTCCCAGGTACACCTCTGCTCCCAGGCCACCTCAGACACTCCCAGGTACACCTCTGACATGGTCACACCTCAGACACTCCCTGGTACACCTCTGACACTCCCAGGTACACCTCAGACACTCCTGGGTACCTGACACTCCCAGGTACCTCAGACACTCCCAGGTACACCTCAGACACTCCCAGGTACACCTCCCAGGCTCCCTGGTACACCTCAGTCACTTCTGGTTCACCTCTCACCTCCCAGGTACTCGGGCTCCTGTGTTCTCTGATCTCCCAGGTACCTCAGAGCTCCCAGGTGCTCTCAGACACTCCAGGTACAGATAATCCCAGGCACACCTCTCACCTCCCAGGTACACCGCTGACACTGCCAGGTACACCTCTGACATTCCCAGGCACACCTCTCACACTCCCAGGTTCTCCTGTGACACTCAGGTTCTCCTGTGACACTCCCTGGTAATTCTCTGACTCAGGTACAGCTCAGACACTCCCAGGTACCTCAGACAGTCCAGGTACACCTCTGACATTCCCAGGCACACCTCAGCACTGGATGCCTCCTGACACTCCTAGGTATTCCTCTGACACTCCCTGGTACACCTCTGTCCTCCCAGGTACACCTCAGACACTCTGGTACACCTCTGACCTCCCAGGTACACCTCTTTCACTGGGTTCTCCCTGTCCTCCCAGGTACACCTCAGGCTCCCAGGTACACCTCAGACACTCCCAGGTACCTCTCAGCTTGCTCCTGGTACCAGTCACTTCTAGGTACTCTCTCACCTCAGGTACACCTCTCACTCCCAGGTACTCTTGACTCCTGGTATTTCTCCTGACAGCTCCAGGTACACCTCAGGCCTCCCAGGTACTCCTCAGACACTCCAAGGTACACCTGACACTCCCAGGTACCACCGCTGACACTGCCAGGTACACCTCTGACATTCCATGTACATGACCTCCTCCAGGAACACCTCTGACCTCCCATGTGCTCCACTGACACTCCCTGGCACACACTCCCAGTGTCACACCTCTGACCTCCCAGGTACACCTGCCTCCCAGGTACATCTTCCGATACTCCCAGGTACACCTCTGACCTCCCAGGTGCACCTCTGGCACTCCTGGGTGCTCCTCTGTCACTCCTGATACACCTCCTCCCAGGTCACCGCCGACCTCCCAGGTACACCGCTGACACTGCAAGGTACACCTCAAACACTGCCAGGTACACCTCAGACACTGCCAGGTACACATCAGACACTCCCAGGTACACCTCAGACTCAGGTGCACCTCTGACACTCCCAGGTACACCACTAACTCCCAGGTACACCCTCTGACACTCCCAGGTATGCCTCTGACACTCCCAGGTACTCCTGTGAAACTCCTGGTATTTCTCTGACACTCCCAGGTACACTGCTACACTGCCAGGTACCACCTCCGACACTCCCAGGTACCTCCGACACTCCAGGTACACTTCTCCACTCCCAGGTACCTCTGATACTCTCAGGTACGCGTCCGCCTCCCAGATACTCCTCCTCCCACCTCTGACACTCCCAGGTACACCTCTGGCACTCCCAGGTACTCACTGAGCACTCCTGGGTGCTCCTCTGTCACTCCCTGATACACCTCTAACACTCCCAGGTCACCAGTGACACTCCCAGGTAACGCTGACACAGCCAGGTACACTTAACACTGCCAGGCACCTCCACTCCCAGGGCACCTCTGTTCCCAGTACCTCAGACACTCCCTGGTACACCCTGACTCCCAGGTACACCTCTGACACTCCCAGGTACACCTCTGAGATTTCCGGTCACCTCAGACACTCCCAGGTACCCAGACTCTCCAGGTACCCAGGCTCCCAGGTACACGTCCAACACTTCCAGATACACCTCTGACACTCTCAGGTACATCTCTGACAATCCCAGGTACACCTCTGACTTCTCCAGGTACACCTCTGACCTTCCCAGGTACCTCCGGTGCTCCCAGGTACACTCTGACCTCTCAGGTACATCTCTGAACTCCAGGTACACCTCTGATACTCCCAGGTACCTCTGACACTCCCAGGTACACCTCCGGTGCTCCCAGATACACCTCCTGACAGCCTCAGGTACATCTCTGACACTCCAGGTACACCGCTGACAGCTCCTGGTAGCTGACACTGCCAGGTACCTCAGGACACTGCCAGGCACACCTCAGACACTGCCAGGTACACATGAACTCCCAGGTGCACCTCAGACCTCAAGGTGCTCCTCTGACACTCCCAGTGCACCTCCTTGCTCCCATGCACACCTCTGGCACTCCCAGGTACACCTCAGACACTCCCAGGTACACCATGACACTCCCAGGTGCACCTGACACTCCCAGGTACACCTCCGACACTCCCAGGTACACCTAAGACACTCCCAGGAACACTTCTCACGCTCCCAGGTACACCTCCGACACTCCCAGGTACAACTCCGACACTCCCAGGTAAACCTCCGATACTCCTAAGTACCTCTCAACACTCCCAGGTACACCTCTGACACTCCTAGGTATTCCTCTACCTCCCTGGTACCTCTGCTACACCACAGCCACTCCCCTTCACCTCTGACACTCCCACCTCTTTCCTCCCTGGTTCGCCCTCGAACACTCCCAGGAACAACTCAGACAATCCCAGGTACCTCTGACCTCCCAGGTACCTCAGACCTCCCAGGTACACTTCTCACACTCCCAGGTACACCTCTGTTCTCAGGTACGCGTCCGACCTCCCAGATCTCCTCTGACACTCCAGGTACACCTCTGACACTCCAGGTACCTCTGACACTCCCAGGTGCTCCACTGACACTCCTAGGTACTCCTCTGTCACTCCTGATACACCTCTAACCTCCCAGGTACACCGGTGACCTCCCAGGTACAACGCTGATACAGCCAGGTACACTTCAGACACTGCCAGGTACACTCCGGCACTCCCCCGTACACCTCTGACATTCCCAGGCACCTCAGACACTCCCTGGTACACCCCTGACACTCCCAGGTACATCTGACACTCCCAGGTACCTCTGTTTCAGGTGCACCTCAGACCTCCCAGGTACACCCCAGACACTCCCAGGTACCCCAGGCACTCCCAGGTACACGTCCAACACTTCCAGATACACCTCTGACACTCTCAGGTACATCTCTGACAATCCCAGGTACACCTCTGACACTCCCAGGTACACCTCTGACCTTCCCAGGTACGCCTCCGATACTCCCAGGTACACCTCCTAACCTCTCAGGTACCTCTGGCCTCCCAGGTACCTCTGACACTCCCAAGTGCACCTCTGACCTCCCAGGTACACCTCCGACACTCCCAGGTACACCTAAGACACTCCCAGACACTTCTCACGCTCCCAGGTACACCTCGAACACTCCCAGGTACAACTCCGACACTCCCAGGTAAACCTCCGATATCCCTAAGTACACCTCTGACCTCCCAGGTACACCTCTGACATCCTAGGTATTCCTCTGACCTCCCTGGTACACCTCCTTCCCAAGTACACCTCAGACCTCCCCTTCACCTCTGCAGCCTCCCAGGTACCTCTTTCCTCCCCTGGTTCGCCCTTGACCTCCCAGGAACAACTCAGACAATCCAGGTACACCTCTGACACTCCCAGGTACCTCAGACACACCTAGGTACACCTCTCACACTTCCAGGGCACACCTCTGACAATCCTAAGTACACCGCTGACACTGCCAGGTACACCTCTGACACTCCATTTACACCTCTGACACTCCCAGGTACACCTCTGAGCACTCCCAGGTACTCCACTGACACTCCCTGGTACACCCCAACCTCCCAGGTACACCTCTGACACTCCCAGGTATACCTTTGACACTCCCAGGTACACCTCCGACACTTCAGGTATTCTCCAGAAACTCCCAGGTACAATTCTCCTCTCAGGTACGCCTCCGACACTAACAGGTACACCTCTGACATTCCCGGGTACACCACTGACACTCCCAGGTACACCTTTGACACTCCCAGGTACATCCTGACACTCCCTGTGTGCTCACCTGACACTCCCAGGTACCTCCGACCTCTCCCAGGTACACCTCTGACACTCCCAGGTACACCTCCGACCTCCCAGGTACACCTCTGACACTCCCAGGTACACCTCCGACCTCCCAGGTACACCTCCGGCTTGCTCCCAGGTACACCTCCGACCTCCCAGGTACACTTCTCACCTCCCAGGTACCTCCACCTCCCAGGTACCTCTGCACCTTGGTACATCTCTGACACTCCAAGGTACATCTTCCTCCCAGGTACACCTCCGACACTCCCAGGTACACCTCTGACACTCTCTGGTACACCTCTGACACTCCCAGGTACATCTGACTCCCAGTACACCTCTGATGCTCTCAGGTACCATCTGACACTCCCGGTACTCACTGACATTCCTGGTACACCTCTGACACTCCCAGGTACACGTCCGACACTCCCAGATACACCGCTGACACTCCCAGGTAAACCTCTGAAACTCAAGGTACACCTCTGACACTCCCAGGTGCTCCACTGCACTCCTGGTACAACCTGACCTCCCAGTTCCCTCCCTGACACTCCCAGGTACACCACCAGACACTCCAGGTAAACTTCTCACACTCCCAGATACACCTCTGAGCACTCCTAGGTACTCCTCTGTCACTCCTGATACACCTCTAATACTCCCAGATACACCGGTGACACTCCCAGGTACCATGACACTGCCAGGTACACTTCAGACACTGCCAAGTACACCTCCGACACTCCCAGGAACACCTCTGACACTCCCAGGTACACCTCAGACACTCCCTGGTACACCCCTGACACTCCCAAGTACACCTCTGACACTCCCAGGTAGACGTCAGACACTCCCAGGTACACCTCTCACACTCCCTGGTACACCTCAGTCACTTCTAGGTACACCTCTCACACTCCCAGGTACTCCTGTGACACTCCCTGGTATTTCTCTGACACTCCCAGGTACACCTCAGACACTCCCAGGTACTCCTCAGACACTCCCAGGTACACCTAAGACACTCCCAGGCACACCTCTGACACTCCCAGGTACACCGCTGACACTGCCAGGTAGACCTCTGACATTCCATGTGCACTGCCGACACTCCCAGGTACACCTCAGACACTCCTAGGTACACCTCTCACACTCTCAGGTACACCTCTCACACTCCCAGGTTCTCCTGTGAGACTCCCTGGTATTTCTCTGACACTCCCAGGTACACTTCAGACACTCCCAGGTACACCGCTGACATTCCCAGGCACACCTCTGACATCTCTGTGGCAACCCCTGACACCCCACAGGCACCCCTGACATTCTAGGTATTCCTCTGACACCCTGCACACCTCTACACCCCAGGCACCCAGACACTCTTGGCACACCCTCACACTCCTGTACACCCTTTTCACCCTGGCCTGTCACTCCCAGGTACACCTCTGACACTCCCTGGTACACCTCAGTCACTTCTAGGTAAACCTCTCACACTCGCAGGTACACCTCTCACACTCCCAGGTACTCCTGTGAAACTCCCTGGTATTTCTCTGACACTCCCAGGTACACCTCAGACACTCCCAGGTACTCCTCAGACACTCCCAGGTACACCTAAGACACTCCCAGGCACACCTCTGACACTCCCAGGTACACCGTTGACACTGCCAGGTACACCTCTGACATTCCATGTACACCGCCGACACTCCCAGGAACACCTCTGACACTCCCATGTACTCCACTGACACTCCCTGGCACACCTGACCTCCCAGGTACCTCTGACCTCCCAGGTACACCTCTTGACCTCCCAGGGACATCTCCGATGCTCCCACGTGCACCTCTGACACTCCCAGGTACACCTCTGACCTCCCTAGGTACTCTCTGTCACATGCACCTCTAACACTCCCAGGTACACTTCTGACACTCCCAGGTACACCGCTGACACTGCCAGGTACACGTTCAGACACTGCCAGATACACCTCAGACACTGCCAGGTACACCTCAGACACTCCCAGGTACACCTCAGACACTCCCAGGTACCTCCTCACACTCCCAGGTACACCTCTGACACTCCATGGTACACCTCTGACCTCCCAGGTACACCCCTGACCTCCCAGGTACACAGACACTCCCAGGTACATCTCCGACACTCCCAGGTACACCTTTGACACTCTCTAATACCTCTGACACTCCCAGTTACACCCCTGAGCCTCCCAGGTACACCTCTGACACTCTCAGGTACACGTCCGACACTCCCAGATGCTTCTCTGACCTCCCAGGTGCACCTCTGACCTCCCAGGTACACCTCTGACACTCCCAGGTACTCCACTGACCTCCCTAAGGTACTCCTCTGTCCCTTCCTGATACACCTCTAACACTCCCAGGTACACCGGTGACACTCCCAGGTACACCGCTGACACTGCCAGGTACACTTCAGACACTGCCAGGTACACCTCCGACACTCCCAGGTACACCTCCTGACACCCATGTACCTCAGACACTCCTGGAAACCGCTGACACTCCCAGGTACACCGCTGACACTGCCAGGTACACCTCAGACACTGCCAGGCACACCTCAGACACTGCCAGGTACACTTGGAGCACTCCCAGGTGCCTCCAGACACTCCCAGGTGCTCCTCTGACACTCCCAAGTGCCTCTGACACTCCCATGCACACCTCTGACACTCCCAGGTACTAGACACTCCCAGGTACACGCTGACACTCCCAGGTACCTCTGACACTCCCAAGTACACCTCTGACACTCCAGTGCCTCCGGCCTCCAGGGTACACCTAAGACCTCCCAGGAACACTTCTCACGCTCCCAGGTACACCTCGACACTCCAGGTACAACTCCGACACTCCCAGGTAAACCTCCGGTCTCCTAAGTGCACCTCCGACCTCCCAGGTACACCTCTGACACTCCCAGTGCTCCACCTGACACTCCCTGATACACCCCTGGCACTCCCAGGTACACCTCTGACACTCCCAGGTATACATCGACACTCCAGGTACACCTCCGACACTTCCAGGTATTCCCCAGAAACTCCCAGGTACAATTCTCACACTCTCAGGTACGCCTCCGACATAACAGGTACACCTCTGACATTCCCGGGTACACCACTGACACTCCCAGGTACACCTTTGACCTCCCAGGTACATCCTTTGACACTCCATGTCTCCCCACTGACACTACCAGGTACACCTCCGACACTCCCAGGTACACCTCTGAACTCCAGGTACACCTCCATACTCCCAGGTACCTCTGACACTCCCCAGTGCACCTCCGACACTCCCAGGTCACCTCCGACACTCCCAGGTACCTCGACACTCCCAGGTACACTTCTCACACTCCCAGGCCTCCGACACTCCCAGGTACACCTCTAACACGCCCAGGTACATCTCTGACCTCAGGTACATCTTCAACACTCCCAGGTACACCTCCGACACTCCCAGGTACACCTCTGACACTCTCTGGCACACCTCTGACCTCTCCAGGTACACCTCCGACACTCCCAGGTACACCTCTGACACTCCTCTGGTACACCTCCCGGCCTCCCAGGTACATCTGACATCTCCAGGTACACCTCTGATGCTCTCAGGCACGTCTGACACTTCCAGGTACTCACTGACATTCCTGGTACACCTCTGACACTCCCAGGTACACGTCCGACACTCCCGGATACACCGCTGACACTCCCAGGTAAACCTCTGGAAACTCAGGTACACCCTGACCTCCCAGTTACACCTCTGACACTCCCAGGTACCCACCAGACACTCCCAGGTAAACTTCTCACACTCCAGATACACCTCTGCACTCCTAGGTACTCCTCTGTCACTCCCCTGACACACCTCTGCCTCCCCAGCTACCGGTGACACTCCCAGGTACACCTCTGACACTCCCAGGTACACCTTAGACACTCCCTGGTACACCCCTGACACTCCCAGGTACACCTCTGACACTCCCAGGTACACCTCAGACACTCCCAGGTACACCTCTGACACTCCCTGGTACACCTCAGTCACTTCTAGGTACACCTCTCAACACTCCCAGGTACTCCTGCGACACTCCCTGGTATTTCTCTGACACTCCCAGGTACACCTCAGACACTCCCAGGTACTCCTCAGACACTCCCAGGTACACCTAAGACACTCCCAGGCACACCTCTGACACTCCCAGGTACACCGCTGACACTGCCAGGTATACCTCAGACACTCCTAGGTACACCTCTCACACTCTCAGGTACACCACTCACACTCCCAGGTTCTCCTGTGACACTCCCTGGTTCTCCTGTGACACTCCCTGGAAATTCTCTGACACTCCCGGGTACAGCTCAGACACTCCCAGGTACACCTCAGACATTCCAAGTACACCTCTGACATTCCCAGGCACACCTCTGACACTCCCAGGTACACCTCTGACTCTCCTAGGTATTCCTCTGACACTCCCTGGTACACCTCTGACACTCCCAGGTACACCTCAGACACTCCTTGGTACACCTCTGACACTCCCAGGTACACCTCTTTCACTCCCTGGTTCTCCCCTGTCACTCCCAGGTACACCTCTGACACTCCCAGGTACACCTCAGACACTCCCAGGTACACCTCTGACACTCCCGATTTATGTGAGCGGAAACGAATTGTTCAGCAGACTGTGTTGTGTTATAACCTGATATTGTCTGTGTATATCATATTCAATTTTGTATCTGTGATGTGAAGTAATTCTTGTTTCAATATTTTTCTTTTTATTATCCTGAAAATTTCTTCGACTTACTCAGTTGTGTCTTAGTGCTAGATACTGTTTATAGACTTCGACATCTTTTGGACTGGCATCTCACACCTCTTTTTCTTTTTAATTTTCTTCTAATTATTATTGTGTAAGTTGTTTATAACATGATTATGGCCTTGGCCTCCTAACAGCTGGCCAGTGGTGCTCCACTTCTACCGAGGATGTGTGAGTGAGGAGTCTCAGGACGGTATATCCTGACTCGGACATGTAGGCCTTTATTGAGCAGGATATACGAGAAACATGTTGGAGCAAATAGCAGTAACACTCCCTCTAACATCTGTGATAACACTGGTCGGTAACACTCTCCTATAACACTATAACCAACACTGAATAATATTTCATAAAATAAAATCCTGGTAACTCACACTAATTATCACACCTTATAATGACATACGAAAACTTCCAAAGTAACAATATGATGACACGAACTGATGCTGATAAGTTATCAGTATTTAAGAACACCATCTGATCAGTGGAGAACGATGGGGAGTCCGAGAGCCAGCTGAGTGAGTACATGAGGAGGAGCGTCTCTACGTGGGGCACCAAAGACACGCTCGGACACATACTACATCTCTTGATTCTAACGTATTCTATAAAAATAATCTTGCAATGTTACCGGAAACTGTTTCCTGGTGGAGTGTTGTAACGTGGCTGTAGCTGTGTGTGTATGGGTGGATGTAAGGACAGCTCATATTACACTGGAAGTGTCCTCAAAACACAAATTAATAACTAGAGTTAACGACTAAATACTTATAAATGTCCTTAAACAAGACTCACAAGTGACCAGAGCCGTGAGAACGAGGCTAAGTTAACTTATGGCAACCTAGAACTATAGAATTAACCAATGAAATTTTAGATAAAGGAGGACATATATATATACAGTATATTGAGTCTGAAGAACGCCCAACAAAGTCCTCAGTTAGTCATATGCATAAAAGGGGTTGTGTTCAGAATTATAGCTAAAACCATCAGACACTGTTGCCCAGAGAAAGCTTGACCCAGTCTCCCGCTGTGTGGGGATGATGGAAGACTTATCCATAGACGAGTAAGTGAAGTTTTTGTAGCACTGTATGTTGTAACAAGTGACCTGGTGTTTTTCAAGATAAGAATTCTCATACGCGTCCCTCCACTGTATGTGTGATTCTCCCATATAACTATCTCCCCATAACACGATCAGTTTGTTAAGTGTCACCAGTGTTACTGGAAAGTAGTAACTAATGGTGAGAATCTAACATATGTTATATACAAACACTCTCCCATTTTCACTATGTTCTCCCCTACCTGGTTAATCTCCCCGTCTCACAGATCCTTCCCGTCTCCCCTTGGTACCTTCCCTCACTCAGTCGCTGACCACAAATAACAAAAGGCCAGTTGGAGATATATATATATATATATATATATATATATATATATATATATATATATATATATATATATATATATATATATATATATATATATTACCAGGCAGT
>NW_024757417.1:0-6715 GCF_018991925.1 Homarus americanus | reverse complement strand
ATACATACATACATATAACATACATACATACATACATACATACATACATACATACATACATACATACATACATACATACATAGAGAGATAGATAACCTAACCAACCTAACCTTATCCAACACACAAAAACAAACACACACATACATACTCACAAACGAACACACACACACACACACACACACACACACACACACACACACACACACATTATATAAAACAGTTTTCCCAGGATTACCCAAACAGTCATTGTATTGATAATGAAACCTGAGAAATAGCCATCTCGTATTTAGCTTTTAACACAGAATAAAACATCCAGACATAAGCCAATACTGTACAGCGGAAGGCAGAGGCAATATGTATTCAGAATAGGATATTGTCTCACTGGGCAGGAGGAAGAGAATATATTGTATGCTTTTGTGTATATTTTCTGTATAGTTGGTATGTATGTATGTATGTATGTATGTATGTATGTATGTATGTATGTATGTATGTAGGTATGTATGTATTGTGTGTATGTATGTATGTATGCATGTATAAAGGAATTTCCTGACCTGCTCAACAGTAGCATATAGTGTTTTGTTTCTGCTGGGGTGGGGTGGAAGGGGGTGGGAAGGTGGTGGGGGGTTGGGGTGGGAGGGGGAGAGAGGGGGGGGGACGCCAACTGGGATACAAAAACATTACACAATATGGGTACAGTCTGGATCTGTAGAAATATTTAGACGTGCAAGAAATAACAGTATAGAAACATGAAGTGATTTTGGACCAAGTTTTTAGAATTAGAATTGGGATATTATTTTATTTTATGATATTTTTTATGATTCTTAGTAAAAAAAAATTGGGTTCCATTAGCCCTCATTAAGCCATAATTTATACTAGTTGGCACTGTACTTGATTGTATTCACTCACCAACTGAAAAATGAGATATCTAAACACAGTTGGGTGGAACTTTAGGAATAGAAAGGTAAGTGATCAGTGTAGTAAACCTCTCAGTCACAGCACATTTTGATTCTAAACTAAAGTAACTATTAACAACTGATTCGCACTATTTTTGAAGGCAAGTTAATAGCCGCTAGTTAACAAAAATACTTGTAGATATTTTTTTCCTCATATATAAACAATATTTTGCTTTATTTGTTCTTTATGGTTTAGTTTTATTTTGTTTCTTTTATAAATGGTAAAAATCTGTCTCGAATCACCTACCCATTTTTTTCGTGTCAGAATGATGCAGTTTATTTCTAACCCCCCCCAGAAAAAGTTTTGAGAATGGTCCAGCGAGCTTTGCATTCTCGGAAAAATAAAAGTTTTTGTATTGCTTCAATTTGCTTCGAAGCTCCGGCAAAAATTCGGAATGGTTTGGTTGGATACGAACCCCCGGCTTCAGATTTTTTCTCGTCCAATAGGTATATACCAATGTTTTTATATATGTGTGAGTGAGAGATATAGGTATATGCTGTATATATCATCCCAAACAGGTGGTATATATGATCTAATATACATACTATACACAGTTCAACACGCCGATAATGTATGACCACTCAACCTTCCCTCCCCAAGATCATTTGTTGTACCTGTGGCCTTGTGTATATTCAATAACTCATTAAATTCATACATTCACATTTGGTCATTTCTATACATACGAGTACGCATTCACACTATACATACACTACTTATGAATGGTATAAATACAATCCTATGTACTCATAAACAATACACTCATACATAGGCATACATAGGCATACATAACAACAGCAAACATACATCGGTCATTCATAAACTCACAAACTATAAATTACGCCACAAACACACACACGCCACTCACAAACAGTACAAACAAACACAGACATACACTATACTCATGGACGATCTATAAATATACACGTTCAATTAATGGTATATCCGACTTCCCGCCAATCACTAAACTCTCCAACAAAAATTTATGGCGTCAGAGGATATATCTACCAATCAGAATAGTCCTCAAGACATAATATGACGTCAGAGACAATTCCCACCAATCAGAAGAGTTCCCTGCATATATTTTGACGTCAGAGAAAATTCCCATCAATCAGGAGAATCCCTCTCCCCCCAAAAAATGATGACGTCATGGATAATCCCCGTCAATAAAAAAAAATCTACATTCACCAACACACATAATGACGTGAGAGAGCACTCCGCCAATCACTAACTAACCTCGACAAAAATCATGACGTCAGAGATAATTCCCACCAATAAAAAGAGTCCATGCTCCCCAACACACATCTACCCTCAACAAACTGGTTCCCCCTCACTAATAACACACTATCGACCACTAACGAGGGATCTGTCGTCTGTACTTGAAACCATTTATTCAGGTAAAAGTTTCAGATAAGAAATTTCTTGATAAGAGTCTCCATCTATCTAGTTGAAGGTTCTTGAGGTGTGTAGGAGGAACTTGATATAACTAAAACAATATATAATTTCTATTTTCTTTTAAGGATTAACTATTAAGAACTATTATATATATAAGTATAAAGTTCACAACATTATATACGATACTTCTTGGCGCAGGGAGACGACACCTCGATGAAAAGATTAAACAATGATGATATTTCTCTCCCTCTCTCTCTCTCTCTCTCTCTCTCTGTATTGTTAAAACACTAAAATATAAACATTATATAACAAGATTTAACAAATATCATCTACGTAAATCGTAAATAGGTTATAACACTAAGATAAACCCTCGACAGGATTTTGTTATTGTTGTTATGGTATCAGGAGAGAACAGTAGTGGTGGCTTGAGGTCCATGAACGAACTGCCTGGAGAAGGAGGAAGAGGAGGAGGAGGTGAAGGAGGAGGAGGAGGAGGAGGAGGAGGACATAAAGAAGGAAGGGACGATAAGGAGGGGAGGAGGAGAGAGAGAAGGATGAGGAACCGTAGGTGGAGGAAGATGAGAATGAGGAGTACACGGAGGATGAGAAGGGGAAGGGGAAGGGGAGGAGGAGGAGGAGAAAGTGGAGGGGAGGAAGAAGAGGAAGAGGGGTGTGATGGGAGGTGGGATGAGAGGGTGGGGATGGAGGTGGGTGATGTGGGAGGTAGGTGATGGGAGGTGGGTGATAGGGAGGTAGGTGATGGGAGGTGGTGATGGGGAGGTGGGGTGATGGGTGGTGGGTGATGGGAGGAGGTGATGGGAGGTGGGTGATGGGAGGAGGTGGGTGATGGGAGGTAGGTGATGGAGGTGGGGTGATGGGAGGTGGGTGATGGGAGGTGATGGGAGGTGGGTGATGGGAGTGTGGGTGATGGGAGGTAGGTGATGGGAGGTGGGGTGATGGGAGTGGGTGATGGGTGATGGGAGGTGGTGAGAGGTAGGTGATGGGAGGTGGGTGATAGCAGGTAGGTGATGGGAGGTGGGTTATGGGAGGTGGGTGATAGGAGGTAGGTGATGAGAGGTGGGTGATGGGAGGTGGGTGATGGGAGGTGGGTGAGCGTCGACAGCAACACACGAACCAATAATTGTGTCGACCACAAGACGTATAGTAGTATTGTCAGGCGTGACCACTTCCCAGGAGACGCGACTTGTCTTGCTGACGGGGAGATCATCCTACTGTAGGAAAGATTTGGAGTGATTATCATGTTCTAGGGGTAATTAGGAGTGATTATCGTGCTGTAGGAGGGATTAGGAGTGATTATCGCGTTGTGGGAGGGATTAGGAGTGATTATCGCGTTGTGGGAGGGATTAGGTGTGATTATCGTGCTGTAGGAGGGATTAGGAGTGATTATCGCGTTGTGGGAGGGATTAAGAGTGATTATCGCGTTGTGGGAGGGATTAGGAGAGATTATCGTGCTGTAGGAGGGATTAAGAGAGATTAATTGGGCAATGGAAGTGACATTCTATGGAAGGAGAAATTATCCTTCAGAAGAAAAGGTCATCCTGAAGAAGATTCACCATATCTTAAAAAGGAAGAACATGAGGACTCTCCTACAGGAAGGAAACAGGATGATTGCCACGCAGGAGAAGGCGTAAGCGGGTCACACTGTAGGACTGGGAAAGAAGAGAATAAAAACAAGAATATCCTACAAAACAAAAGGAATGATAAAGAGAAGAAATATCCTGCAGAAGTAACAGGAACAGAATGACTACTCTGTAGGAGGGACAGAGGAGGGAAGATGAATGTCCATCCTGTAGGAGGGGCAGAAGAAGGAAGAGAATCATTCCATAGTAGAAGGAAATGAAGGGAAGATAATGCTTCATCATTTGGCCTCTGCAAACCTCAACTGCTTTGGTGGGAAAACATGAAAGGTTATTATTCCCCGCCACATGCTGAGCGGTGGGATATATTAAAGGTCTCTGTTCGTCCGTCTGTCTGTCTCTCCACCCGTACAAGTTCACTGTCCCTGCAATAACTTAAATAAATATAATTAGATCTTAATTATATTACTTATACATGGATCTATAACTAAGACCAATAACAAGTTGGAATATCAGTAAATAACATTAATAAATGACTAAGTTACAGCCCCATAACACAACCCCATAACACAACCCCATAACACAACCCCACAACACAACCCCATAACACAACCCCATAACACAACCCCATAACCCCATAACACAACCCCATAACACAACCCCCATAACACAACCCCATAACACACCCCACACAACCCCATATCAAACCCCATAACACAAACCCCATACACAACCCCATCCCATAACAACCCCTATAACACAACCCCATACACAACAACCCCATAACACAACACCCTATAACACAACCCCATAACACAACCTCAACTATAACACAAACCTCATAACACAACCCATATAACACCCTATAACCCCACATAACACAACCCACAACCCACAACACAACCCCATAACACAACCCCATAGCACAACCCCATAACACAACCCTATAACACAACCTATAACACAAACCCCACAACCCCCATAACACAACTAACCCACACAACACCACCCCATAACACACCCCATAAACAACCCATAACACAACCCCATAACAACCCAACACAACCCCTGAACATAACACAACCCCATAACACAACCATAGCACAACCCCATAACACAACCCCATAACACAACCTATAACACAACCCCATAACCCACTCAACACAACCCAACACAACTCATACCCCATACAACCTCCAACCCATAACACAACCCTATATAACACAACCCCATAACACACCCTATAACACAACCCCACAACACAACCCCATAACACAACCCCATAGCACAACTCCAACACAACCCCATAACACAACCCTATAACACAACCCCATAACACCCCATACAACCCCACAACACAACCCATAACACAACCCCATAACACAACCCATAAACAACCCCATAAACAACCCTATAACACAAACACAACACAACCCATAACACAACCCCATAGCACAACCCCCATAACACAAAACACCCAACACAACCCCATAACACAACCCCATAACACAACCCCATAACACAACCCTATACACACAACCCCATAACAACCCCATAGCACAACCCCATAACACAACCCCATAACACAGCCCCATAACACAACCCCATAACACAACCCCATAACACAACCCCACAACACAGCCCCACAACACAACCCCATAACACAACCCCCATAACACAACCCCACAACTCAACCCCATAACACAACCCCATAACACAACCCCAAAACACAACCCCATAACACAACCCCATAACACAACCCCACAACACAGCCCCACAACACAACCCCATAACACAACCCCCATAACACAACCCCACAACTCAACCCCATAACACAACCCCATAACACAACCCCAAAACACAACCCTAAAACGATCCCTATACTGAGGTTGTACTGTGTGTAGTTCCTTGTGGCGCCATTGTAAACATTTGCAGGTGTTGTTATATAATACAGTAATACACCGTGTCACATACATTAGTTAGGTGTCGTCTGTGTGTTTTCTCGGTTATTACAGAGTTTTCATACATCGTTTGGATTTAATTTTTCATCTCTGTTTTATCTTCATTTGTATTTTTATTTCGTGTTTTTTTTGTGTTGTTTTATTATTTTTCTTTATGTTAGTAATTTGTTATTGTTATGTGATATTACCTGGGTTTCTTGCTTCTTCTTCTTCTTCTTCTTCTTCTTCTTCTTCTTCTTCTTCTTCTTCACATTCCTCTTCATTTTCTTTCTTTTTTCTTTTTATTTTCGTCTTCTTCGTCTATCTTCATTTCCATTTAGTTTACATCACCAACACCACCACACGTAGAGTAACATCAGGTGTGAAGTACGGTAACACAGAGGAGGGAAGGGCCCACATCACCACCTGCCAGTCTATGTTGTTCCTGCCGCCGCGACGAAGAGGAACCCACGCAGCATTGCCATCTCCCCACCCTCAGCAAGACCCAATAAGTTCTCTCCCTATTCCACTTCTCCCACAAAGAGAACCTTCCTCCTCTAAAGTGAACCATCTCTCTTTTATCTCTAAGGGGGATTTATCTCTCGCTCTATTTCGTAGTTTTCATGTTTGTTGTGGGAGAACTCGATCAAGTGAGGTGGAGGGTTTCTTATTTTGGAGAGGGAAAGATCTGGAGGTTGGCGGATTATGGTGTCTGGCCTCGCGCTGACAACCCTGCAAAACATGTGATTTGCCCGACGATCGTTCCTCTGACCCGAACAATCAGCTGTAATGTCTAGTGAGTATGTCATTGTCGGCCCCCCAGCGAGGCTT
>NW_024757416.1:0-13525 GCF_018991925.1 Homarus americanus | reverse complement strand
TAACAACCACGACCATGATTATAACAACCACGAAAATGATTATAACAACCACGACCATGATTATAACAACTACGACTATGATTTTAACAACCACGACTATGATCATAACCACGACTATAATTATAACAACCACGACCAGAGTATAACAACCACGACCATCTGGAAAACGATGTTGCTGTACACTGTCAGCAGGACGGCGGTTGTTCGCTAGCCAAGCACGAGCTTTCGAACTTTCTCGCCTCGGTAAACTGTACAACCGGACTCGCCACCGATCACGAAGGGCCCACGATCACTTGTGTGTTCCTATAACGAGAGTCGAGTTATTATATGCGATTAAAAAGGGAAAGTCTACCGCACCGGTGATGATGGAATAACATATGATATCCTTAACTGTCTGGCTGGTATTAGAGAAGGGCCCCTGTTAGACTTGTTTAATATGTATCCTCCTTAAGTGGAAGAAACCAATAATTGTACTATCGTGCACAAAAGTCGTGTCCACTACCCAGCCAGTGAGGTTTCGAATAGCCTGAGTCTGTAGTGTGTGCTTGGGGGGGTGGGATTAGAGGAGGTGGGAGCTGGATGAGAGGCAGGTTTATTTACTATTTATACCACCATAATTTCAAGCTACCTTTTTAACTACGTTTTGTCTTACAGTTGTTTCTTTATGGTTACGAATTTATGGAACAGGTGCAGTGTCCTGGGTGCTTATTGCCGCTCAGGTCACATTGATACTTTAAAGAATGGAATATATTAAGGATAAAAGTGAAATATGCAAGGATCAGGGTGAAGGACCTTGGTCAGCTAGTTTTACTCAGCGACCAATTCACAATTTTGTTGTTATTCCGACAAAGGGATTATGGTAATATTTATTCATATTCTACCCATGCTTTGCTTAATAAATATTTGTCATAATATGCAATATTATATAATTATATACTTATGTTAAAAAGAGCGGAGTGAAAAAGTTATTAGTATTATAAAATAGTATTCAGACTTTATCTAGTTCCAATTCTTCGAAGTTCCAGTGTTTAAACGCCCCACCACAATATGCAAGCTTCATATATTTTGGAGTGTGCTCAGTTACCGTTAAAAATGTGTGCTGAACATCATGAGCATTTCAATGATGGTAGCAATTGTAACTATATAATTATATTGTGTTATAAGACAACACATTCCACGACGTGTCATACAGATCATTGTATACCACACAATACATAATTCGTGGCTGTTAAGTTACCTTGTTATGAATTTTCATGCGATATAGTTTAATACATAATTAAGGACATGTATTTAAGATAACACTGTAGGTGAGTTAATATATATTAATTGTATTTACAAACAATACTAAAATCCAAACAATACACTAATACACACATCTTAGTATTTGGTCCAGCCACCCATCGCATTCAGGACTTCATCAAGGCGATTAGGGATGGAGTCGACCACTTCAGGCACACCCCTGGTTGTCGACGTATACTCTCCCACACGTCATAAGCTTTGGCCTCTATTACTGCACATGTTCGCTGCTCCCCAATATCCCAATCACATTTCATCATGGCCCAAATACGTTCAATCGCATTAATATCACATCCTAGTGTTGGCCAGTCGATGACCTCAATTTCAGGGTGATCCTGGAGGTAGTCCTTCACTATGTTGCTGGTATGAATGGGACTGTTGTCATGAACCAGCCTGATAGTGTGGGGGGCTGGAACTGCCATAGTAATTAGCACTTGCTCCAGGATGTCTACATACTGCTCACCAGTGAAACGGCCATTGATCTTGACCAGTTCACCTGGCCCATGTGTCCACATCCACCCACAGAATGACACTGACACCCTACCATTCACTGAGCGATGTTGAATGTGTTTCTCATGGTCGCGTGTGTTGGGGGGCCACCAGCACTGCCTTGCTTCGGCTCCCACTGACCTGAACACCGTTTCATCGGTAAGTATAATGGTTCTCCAGTATTCTTCTCTATGTGGAAGGTGTTCCAATGCAAAGCCGAGTCGACACTCCTTGTGAGTAGGTGTTAGCCACCCTTTGTGAGCTGGAATATGGCAGTCGATCCCGGCTTCATGAAGTCGGCGTCTCGTCGTCATGTGATGGCAGTTGAGGCCCAGATTTCTTGTATGCTCCACTGATGTTCGCATTGGATATGCCGTTGCAGCTGCCACGATCATGGCATCCATCCTTGACGACGTTACTCGTGACCTCCCGCTTCGAGGTTTCGTCTCCACTGAGCCCTCTTCCTCCCACCGGCGGATCCACCTCCTAATCGTCTTAAGTGCTCCTCCCCACTTCGAGAGCAATGTTCGGCACAGTTGCCCAAGCTCTCCACATCCCGATGATTTGGCCTCGCTCAGCAATCACTGCCGACGAATTTGCTCGTCCTGCAGGCATATCTGAAATGGCAGAATAATATTATGTTGTGGTAACTGAAGCAGGTTTTTATATACTAGAGTAAATTAATGGTATTAGTAACACCTAGGTTAAGTATTATTACTCTGACATAACTTTTTGGTAAATCTTTTTGGATCAACTGCCCAAGAAACCCTTCCTATTTCATGTATTCATAGTGAACTGCAAGTGGATCCTCCCCCCCACCCCGAAACCTCCACCACCACCCCTGCGACTGTAGAGTGAACATTCGCCGATAATCATCATCATCAAGATTTAGTTTAACCAGACCACTGACACCCATTTGCGTCTCTCCTAGGGCTGGAAAGAAGGATTAGTTAACATATATTTGTGTTTCTATAATTTAGTGTTATATTGTTTGGAGGAGATTACAGTATTTCAAAAAGGTCAAAACTGAACTTAGGGAAAATTTTGGGGTCTCTGCTAAAATATCTTACATTGTAGGGTTAGTGAAGCACATTGTTCGATACCGATTATAAATAGGGCATTCAATGAGAATATGTTGGACTGTTATTTGTGTTCGGTGTTATATGAGTTAGTAGGTGTCAATTTAGGGGGTGAACTGGCTAAATTGAAAATCGAGTAATTTGGTAGCAATTTATTGTAGTCTTTAAGCATGCAAAACAATATTCTGGCATAAATTTTTTTTTATAATAAGTCCTACCTACATCAAATGGTTTTTTAAATGTATATATTTGTGAATTTATAACATAACCAGCGTTTGCACACATGTTACTGTTTCAAGTTTCAAATTATTATATTTTATTATCCGTAGTCTATTTGAAAGTAACCAATGCCTTCATACTCTCTTTGCTTTGGTTTCTTGTCATCAGTAGTCTGCTTGCTATTTGTGCTTTGATGAAACCTTCTCGCCTCTCGTGGCTGTAAACATGGCCCGCTGCTTCTGTGACCATTTTCACACATCTCTCCACACTTTGAGTGTGGGAAGGCCACTTCGGCACCTGCATTGGAGTCTCTTTAAGGTTTCTCAATTCTTGGCTAGTTAGACTTGTTGTCAATGGTGGCTCTAAGACTTCCAAACTCAAGTCAACCAATTCTGACAATTTGGTGGCATTGACGCTTATTGGGGGAACTTTTCTTGAATGAAACGAACAGTCTCCCAACTGGTCGTCATCTATTAGCGTTCCTCTAATCTTTAGAATGACTTCTACAGCCTCGGTTCGGAGATTGGTACATTGACTGCAAAGCATTGCTTGCAAAACTGCTTCTGATCGAGCATACCAAGTGGACCTTCTTGCCACAGGTAACACGATGTCCCTCACCACCTTCCTCTCTGTTCTTACTCGCTGCAATTGAAACAAAAGGTGATTGGGCCCATCCACCCACATAGGATTAAGTTTCACACTAAACCACTGGGGAAGATAAACTCCAATAATAAATTCAACAATTAACCTCAAATTCTTCAGCACTTTGCCCTTCAATTCGTGTTTGGAAATCCAAAACCTGCAGAAACGAAGAGCTGTAGTTAACCAACGGCTGTGACTGACAGGTCCAATCTCCAAGAGAGCCAATGACTGAGGCACTTCTCCTGATCTTATTGCTTGGGCAATACGATAAGCATAGGATTGATCTGTGCTGAGATCTTTGATGACTCCTTCAGACAACGCCGGAAGGGGAGGGCCAACTTCGACCTTTGGAAAGGTTGTATTTATTTCTAGTTGTGTTGCTTCATCCAGCATGATGCCAAGGGGAACTGACCACTTGTTGTTGCTCTTTGTAGGACCATCAAGTTCCTGGATGAGATGACGAAGAGGTAGCTCGCCTGTATGTAAATCACATACAATCCAAACAAGTCTTCTTCCTAGTTTTTTCTCTAAATGCGTCATTACACCCCCCTGCCATCCGGTGTTCACTGCAGTTGAATCCCCACCAACAGCCTGCAGTGAACTGCCAAGTCCTCTCTCCTGAACCCAACATAAAATATGATCAGCAATGACCTCTGCATGTTTCTTCCCTTCTACTTCAGTTTCGGGAGCAAAGTGAAACAAAAACCGACCACCAGGCTCAGAACAGACAGAGTAGTGTTCTTCTTTGATGAGACCTGGAAACTTTCTGTTCACTCCCTCTACTTCTAGCAAAACTTTTGTGTCATCTATTCTTCCATCAAACAAAAGACAGGAGAGCCCTCCCTCGCTTAAATCTTTTTCATGCTGATCAGATATTTCCTTCATTATTTTTTCTTGTGCTCATCTAATTTTATTATGATCTATCACCAAAGATACATCCTCTCGGCTGATGAGGCCTGCATCTATCCAAGCGGCAGCTGCAATTTCTGCAGCCTCACGAAGTCCAGCATGGTGGCGAATACGAGCTAAAGCAATGTTTGAAATATTTCTTGTGTTGTATTTCATTTTCTTTGGTAAAGGTTCAGATGGCTCTTTGGAACTATCATCTGATGTTGCTTCCTGTTCATCAGAAGAACTATCAAAGAAGTGATAAACATCTTGACACAGCTCTTCCTCTCTTTTGATGGCTTCTTCACTCTTCATTTTCTTCTTTTGTTCCCTCTCTCGGATTTGTTCTCTCTTCTTGGCATTAGCAATCTGCTTCTTTGTTTCTGAATAATCTATTGAACCCATTTGCATACTTCCTTGGCCTTCTGCCTTTGTCCTCTGTGCCTTTATAAATTCAAGCTCTAAAACAGGGATCTTCTTTTCACGAGGACAACCACAATCAATGTGGGAATTATTTTCTCTCTTACCTGAGTGAGAACAGTTGGATTCAGAACACAATTGTATGGAGCACTTGCAGGTCAAAATGTCAAACAGAGTATCAAGTGTGTGCAGAAATTCATTTTTCCTGGCCAAGTTTCCTTTACCAAGTGATGTTTCAACTGCTTTGTGCCATAATTTCGTTAGATTTAGCTCAATAGTTCGACACTGATTAATCACAGGTGGTTTGAATAGTGCATTAGCTTTTGTCCATTGATGCAGAAGAGGGACTATCATGTCATTTATGAGTTCTTTATCTGTATAGTTCCTTCTGGCCTTTGCATTTTTTTCTCGAAGGAGTAACCCTAATCTTAGCATGTCTCTCACTGTTGGAAGTTCTGATACAGGAAGCTCCTTCCCTTTACCAACTAGCAGGCTCAAGTGGGTTGACAACTGACTTCTTGTCTTCAATTTTGACATCTTCACACTATCTGACAAATAGAAAAATATTTCAATGTTTCATAATTCAATTGTTGTTTCAAAAAATATCAATTTGTTTATCAAAAATGCTGTAACAGAAATAACATAATAATTTCTTAGAACATAATGTTTTATACAATGATATAAGTAACTGCGACAATCAATATGCCCTACTTACAATAATTAAAATATAGAATTCGTCTGGTAGAGTAGGTGCAAGTGCAATGAGAGCAAACCACCGTCTATGATATCTAGAAGGAGAGTGAGCCGGGCGCCTTATCCTCACGCTTGGTACAAGTCAAAACAAGAATTAAACTGTCCCACACGGAGAGCCTGTTCATGTTCATGTTCTGACATGCATATTGTACACAAGCTATAGAACCATAAAATACTCCATAATCCATATGCTTACATGAGATTAGTTAATATCAAGTGAATAATTTTAATCAAGTCTCATTAATTTGTTGAAATACTGATATTTGAAACTTTAAGGTATAATTGATGTAGGTGAGGGTTATTTCAATTCATTTTTGTTTGCTAATCTCAAGTTTAGACATAAAGAGGCACAATATTTTGACTACCAAATTTGATTTTTAACATGTTGACAAAATTGACACACCCTAGTGTATAATATGGACACGAAGTAGTACCTTAAGCTGTGTATTCTTATATTACTCTATTAATCATGTATAGTAAAGTATTACAGAACATGTATTAATCCTATGAAATATTTCCATTTATTATGCACCATGTTATGTATGTGAATTATCATATTTACATATTATGTATTCAGCTTGTGAATGCTGGTATCTGTACATGCCAGCGCGGAGTGATACAGGTAGTTGAGATCACTAGTCCTTATGGTGTGGAAGCCAGTTTCTTTGTTCCTCTGTATATCTCCCTTACGAGAATAAGAACCTATTTCAAGATAATAAGTGTCAGTGTAAATTTCAGAAGATTTCCACCCACAACCCAGGACCACGGTGTGTAAAGTTAAGGCGTTCGAATTTTAATTGGGTTGAAAATGAAATAATGCATGTGAGGAGAAGAAGAAGAAGATTTCGTTAGGTTACGTTAGGTTACGTTAGGTTAGGTTAGGCTAGATTAGGTTAAGTTACGTTAGGTCTGGTCAGGTTACATTATGCATGAAGGTATTCATTTATATGTATATTTATGATCTACAGGATCGTTTATGGCCAGTCAAAAGCTTCCAGAAAAGATAAATACATAGAAGTTATCACTAATGGCCAATTATCCCTATTTAGTGTAACATACAGTATATATTAGGTGGAGTTCCGCTGTTATTTGTTTGTTTTCGTATTATTTAAGTCATTTATTTGTTAACATTTAGCTTAAAATAAGTAAATATTATACAAAACAAAACATTGAAAAACTCACAAGTGAATTTGTAACATATAATCAAGTCGAGATAACAATACCAATACCACGTGCTGGTCAAGCTCCGAAAGAGTTGTCCGGGGGTCTAGCTAACCTCTGGTCGGGGCTTGACCAGCACGAAAAAACAAAAAATTATTTTTACTAAACGTGATTTTGGCAACCTGTGGTGTAATAGTCAGTATGCTCGTCTTGCAAGCGAGTGGACCCGTGTTCGATTCCCGGACAGAGTGAAACTATGAGCATTTTTTTTACGCCATTTGGCTTTCTATTTACCAGGAAATGGGAACCTGGATGTCAATCGATTTGCGGATCTTATTCAGGAATAATGGTTAGCCAGTGCAGTTGCCGAGTTGTCCGGTCTTCTCAGACTATTCATTGAAACTGGGTCATACAACTCGTTAACTTAGGGTGTGGTTGTGGTGTTGGCGACAGATTCTAACACCTTAAACAAATTCACGCCTAGGTTGCTCTAGAGCCGGCCATCCTCGTACACGAAGGGCAACCATTATTGTTACGTGTATAATATTACCATCACTACCACAACCAGCATTATCACTACTATTGTCATCTTCTCAACTATCATCATTCCTTCCCTCTTCCTCCTCCTGCCTCCATATTTTAATAATTATCGTCTCAATTATTATTATTATCATTATTTTTATTATTATTATTACCGTATTATTATTATTATTATTAACAATACAACATGTGGCTGGAACAACAGTAGAAATTAGAAATATGATAAAAAAGTTGTATTAAATTAACAATTAAAACACAAACAAGAACCACAGGTACAAGTCGATCAGTTTTTTATCATAAGAGAGAGAGAGAGAGAGAGAGAGAGAGAGAGAGAGAGAGTCCCTGGCTCACTGTTACGTTATGACAAAGTTGTTGGTAAATATATGGTATGGAAATTGTGTTGATTCTCTCTCTCTCTCTCTCTCTCACACACCAACCACAAACAAACAACACATCACAAACAAACAAGCAAGCAACAACACAACACAAACAATAATGACACCACAAAAAACATCATTCTAAAAAACAAACATAAAAACAATAAAACAAACATACCAACAAACAAACAATCAAACAAACAAACAATAAAACGAACAAACGAAGAATAAAACAAAACAAACAATAAAACAAACAAACAAACAATAAAACAAACATACATACATAAAAACAATCAAACATAAAAACAATAAAAAAACAGACCCTCTTCAACAAACCACCACCACCAAGGACTTCACTAACCTACCACCTCCACCACCACCTCCTACAACACTATTTATAATCCCAAAACTTCCCAAAGGTCACTCCTGCCTCGGTGACCTTTGGGGGTTAACACTGCCCACTGGTCTAGATCTGGCGAGAAAACTGCCCCCACGCACTTGTTGGGTGTCACAAAGCGCCTGCTGGGTGATTTAGGTGAGTCTTCCCCCGCCCTCCCCCATCCCCCCTCTCCAACCCAGGGTCACAGTGTGTAAGGTTAAGGCGTTTGAATTTTAATTTAGTTGATGATGATATAAAGCAGAGGAGGAGGAGGAGGAGGAGAACAACAACAAGGAGGAGGAGGAGGAGGAGGAGGAGGACAACAAGAACAAGAAGAAGAAGAAGAAGAAGAAGAAGAAGGCTAGATTACGTTAGGTTATGTTAGGTTAGGTTAGGCTACATTAGGTTAAGTTAGGTTAGGTCTGGTCAGGTTACATTATGCTAGAAGGTATTCATTTATATGTATATTTATGATCTACAGGATCGTTTATGGCCAGTCAAAAGCTTCCAGAAAAGAGAAAACACATAGAAGTTATCACTAATGGCCAATTATCCCTATTTAGCGTAACATACAGTATATATTAGGTGGAGTTCCACTTTTATTTGTTTGTTTTCGTATTTTCTAAGTCATTTATTTTTTAACATTTAGCTTAGAATAAGTAAATATTATACAAAACAAAACATTGAAAACTCACAAGTGAATTTGTAACACATAATCAAGTCCAGATAATAATACCAATACCACGTGCTGGTCAAGCTCCGAAAGAGTTGTCCGGGGGTCTAGCTAACCTCTGGTCGGGGCTTGACCAGCACGAAAAAAAAAAAAATTATTAAACGTAATTTTGGCAACCTGTGGTGTAATAGTCAGCATGCTCGCCTTGCAAGCGAGTGGACCCGTGTTCGATTCCTGGACAGAGTGAAACTATGAGCATTTTTTTTTTTACGTCATTTGACTTTCTAGTTACCAGTAAATGGGAACTTGGATGTTAATCGATTTGCGGATCTTATTCTGGAATAATGGTTAGCCAGTGCAGTTGCCGAGTTGTCTGGTCTTCTCGGACTATTCATTGAAACTGGGTCATACAACTCGTTAACTTAGGGTGTCGTTGTGGTGTTGGCGACAGATTCTAACACCTTAAACAAATTCACGCCTAGGTGGCCCTAGGGCCGGCCATCCTCGTACACGAAGGGCAACCATTATTGTTACGTGTATAATATTACCATCACTACCACAACCAGCATTATCACTACTATTGTCATCTTCTCAACTATCATCATTCCTTCCCTCTTACTCCTCCTGCCTCCATATTTTAATAATAATCGTCTCAATTATTATTATCATCATTATTTTTATTATTATTATTACCGTATTATTATTATTATTATTATTATTAACAATACAACATGTGGCTGGAACAACAGTAGAAATTAGAAATAAGATAAAAAGTTGTATTAAATTAACAATTAAAACACAAACAAGAACCACAGGTACAAGTCGATCAGTTTTTTATCATATGAGAGAGAGAGAGAGAGAGACCCACCGTTAATAAAGGAACCTTGAGCATCACTCCTATACATTACTGACGAAGAAAAAGTAATAATAACTTTTAGAAAATTCAGAGACCCGCAGACCCACGAACACACAAGACCCGAGCCATTTATCACCACACACTGAAGGACCATGACATACCAACCTGGGGGGTCTTGTGTCTGTCTGTCTATTTGATATATTCATCTGTCTAAGTGTATGTCCATTTCATTATATATTTATTCGTGTATTTATCTCTGTCTGTCTGCCTGTTTGGTCGTTTATCAAAATTATCAAACAGCAGGTGGAGTGGGGAGGGAGGGAGGGGGGGGATGATTCGCAGTTTCGCCACCTAGTCCATTAAGTTAACCTAACATTAAACTAATGTAACCTAACATAACGCAAAGCTAACCTAACCAAACCAAACCAAACATTAACCTGCCCTATCTTTATAACACTTATCCTAATATTAACCGGATATCATAAAGTTAAGGAGCCATCCCTTGTTTCAACCTAACCAAACCTAACCTAATTAAAACCTAATCTAACCCAATTTAATCCAATTTAACTTAACGTAACGTAACCTAACCTAACTCAATCTAACTTAAACTAGCCTAACCCCCCGTTTAGAGTTAAGGTACTTAATCACCAAGCGAAATATGCGGGGACTCCTAGTCTTCAAGAGATCCCTAACACAACCTAACATCATCATCATCTACTTAATTAATAAAACCTAACTTAACCTAAACTAACCTAACCCTCGGAAGGAGTTAGAAAGGGCTGCGTGCTATCTCCAGGACTGCATAATCACCGATCAAAAATTTATAATGAGAAAAGTTATAAGAAACGATGAAGGACTAAAAGTTAATGGTAACGTAGTATCAAATATTCGATATGCAGATGATACTGGTCTGAACTCGGGATAGTGAAGAGACGGTATTAAACTATGATGAACAAGACTAGTGGCCAAGACGGTGAATAATGTGGCCTAGGGTTAATGCTGTATATAAAGACGGGAATAATGGTTATTTTTAATGTCAAACCAAATCCTAAAAGATGATGACAGGGAACTTAACCCAGCTTTTATAACCTTTAACGATGGTTTAAGCTATAAATCTTTAAGGACGTTGGTTTAAACAATAACATTCGAAGGACGATAATTAAAGCTAAAAATCCTCAAGAGGTTAGTTATTGCATCATCCTGAATGGTGGAAACTATTGTGTCTTTTGTAAGTAAACATTATGTGTGATGGTCGACCTACGTGCCCCGCCAGCAGGGAAGACAGCAGTAATGTACGACACAGTGGTAGGTAAGAAACATTGTCTTGGGTCGTAAGGTAAGGGCGACGACACCTGCCACAAGTCACACGCCCATCCGAGGACAGGATGAAATGTGTGTGTGTCCGGAGAATGGTGGGCGGGGCGCACAGACACGTGTAAGGAGCTTGTAAATGGATCTTTGGCTACGTGTGTGGTGGCCGCCGTGGACACGGGGAAGGGGAGGGAGTGTGGAGACCAGCCGACCTTCACTAATTACGTGAAGAATATATGTGAGAATCTATCGACGAAGTAATAGTCTGTCGGTGGAGTGAGTAAGTAAGTAAATGTGTGTGTGATCGGCTGGTGTCGTCGGTGCACCCAAGGCACAGTCAGGGTCTACCATAAAACACACTGCCAGTACTGGTAATGAGCAGCGTCTGGCCTTCTCCTCACAGTCATAAAACTCCTTCGCCAGACGTACGGTCGCCTTTGACACACAAAAATGCAATCATTCATTAAAACGTAATTGGCTATAAACTTTGGAGTGTAAAATACCCATTTATTGTGAACTTAACAAATTGGTAAATCAGGTGTGTTTATGTAAGCTTGGGTCAGTGGTGTTAAATTTACTGCTGACTAATTATATTATTTTTAAACCAGTATTTATATGTTATTATTACAGTTAAAGTTAAGTCGTTATCATATTTAAAGGTCATCATCATTATCACCATTCATCATCATCATCATGTAAAGGTATTAATAAAAATGAAAAAATACGTAACGTATACCAGAACTAAAACGTTTGCCGGATATATGAACTAAACCGTCTGCCGGATATATGAACTAAAACATTTGCCGGATATATGAACTAAAATATTTGCCGGATATATGAACTAAAATATTTGCCGGATATATGAACTAAAATATTTGCCGGATATATGAACTAAAACATTGGCCGGATATATGAACTAAAACATTTGCCGGATATATGAACTAAACCGTTTGCCGGAAATATGAACTAAAACATGTGCCGGATATATGAACTAAAACATTTGCCGGATATATGAACTAAAACATTTGCCGGATATATGAACTAAAATATTTGCCGGATGTATGAACGAAAACATTTGCCGGATATATGAACTAAAACGTTTGCCGGATATATAAACTAAACCGTCTGCCGGATATATGAACTAAAACATGTGCCGGATATATGAACTAAAACATTTGCCGGATATATGAACTAAAACATTTGCCGGATATATGAACTAAAATATTTGCCGGATATATGAACGAAAACATTTGCCGGATATATGAACTAAAACGTTTGCCGGATATATAAACTAAACCGTCTGCCGGATATATGAACTAAAACATTTGGCGGATATATGAACTAAAACATTTGCCGGATATATGAACTAAACCATTTGCCGGAGATATGAACTAAAACATTTGCCGGATATATGAACTAAAACATTTGCCGGATATATGAACTAAAACATTTGCCGGATATATGAACTAAAACGTTTGCCGGATATATAAACTAAACCGTCTGTCGGATATATGAACTAAAACATTTGCCGGATATATGAACTAAAACATTTGCCGGATATATGAACTAAAACATTTGCCGGATATATGAACTAAACCGTTTGCCGGAGATATCATATAAAAAACCCTAACTACAGAACCAGTTAAGTGACGTGCCGTGTTATGGACTCTTCCGGAACTGTGATTACAATAATTATTCTCACACGACGCAGTGACGTCACGCGGACAATGGCGGAGAACAGCTGACGTCGACTGTTATTACTGTATAACTGAATACGTGTAATACCATTGAGAAGAGAAGAGAGAAATCATTAACAACAGGTACCAAACAAAACTCACTAGACCATTACATGTTCCCGCCGCCTATACAGTAGAGCAACATAGGTAATTATAATTACCCGGACTTATAAGGCAATTCATTTGATTTATTTCCCAGTTTGACCAGTGGCTGTCCAGTAGTCTCTTAAAGTATAAACATGCTCAGGATTCAAAGTGTACTTGTATCTGTCCTCTTAAGTGTACTCGTATCTGCCCTGTTAAGTGTACTTGTATCTGACCTGTTAAGTGTACTTGTATCTGTCCTCTTAAGTGTACTCGTATCTGTCCTGTTAAGTGTACTTGTATCTGTCCTCTTAAGTGTACGCGTATCTGTCCCGTTAAGTGTACCTATATCTGCCCTGTTAAGTGTACTTGTATCTGTCCTGTTAAGTGTACTTGCATCTGTCCTGTTAAGTGTACTTGTATCTGTCTTGTTAAGTGTACCTGTATCTGTCATCTTAAGTGGACTTGTATCTGTCCTGTTAAGTGTACTTGTATCTGTCCTCAAGTGTACTCCTGCATTCGTCCTCTTAAGGTACCTTTCGCATTCGTCCTGTTATGCACTGAATCCGTCCCGTTGGCGTACTTGTATCTGTCCCGTTATGCATTTGTATCTGTCCTCTTA
>NW_024757415.1:0-26373 GCF_018991925.1 Homarus americanus | reverse complement strand
TTAGAAGGTAGAATCAAGGAGAAGAGAAGAATAAGACCCTTATGATAGCACCAAGAACATTGTTATTATTCGCTATGCTCAAGGTTCAAAGCTGCGTTAGTGAAGGAGCTGGTCTACGTTAGGTAGAATGAGATGATTTCAAAAAGAAAAAAAAGACTCTTACATGGAAAATCCTTGAGGTTCAGGTCATGAAGTTAGAGTCTGACATTGACCTGATAACGCAGAGAAATTGGATTTCTCAGTAATAGTTCGGTAACAGGGATAACGGTCTACTACTACTACTACTACTACTACTACTACTACTACTACTACTACTAACTACTACTACTACTACTACTACTACTACTACTACTACTATTTTTTTTTACTACTACTACTACTACTACTACTACTACTAATATCAACACACACCTCTACAACCACTTGACTCGACATCCTTCCTGTGGGTCGTAGGTAGGGATGTATAAAACACAACTAACATAAAAGGTCGTTAGTCTTCTTTTACTGTACTACGACTCTCTGTCCATGAGGTACACACACCATGATGAGGCAGTCGAGTGTGAACTAGGTCGTCCAGACCAACCCAACCCAACCCAACCCAACCCAACCCACCAACCCAAACTAACCCAACCCTAACCTAACCTAACTAACCTAACTCAATAAACAACTCCCAACAAACAAAGGCGTGTTTAATTCCCACCTTGAATGACCAGAGTGAACCAGAGTAAGTCCAGCCAGCTGAGGGCCAGTTGCGTAGTCCGCCTGAGACACCCACCGCTCAAACAGAGGGCCGGCGCGGAGAATAATACCCCCACTAAGTTAGTCAGTTGGTTGGTTAAGGGTTGGTTGGCGGTTGGTTGCTATGAAACAAGATGTTCAAAGGCTGTTAAATGGAACTCTGAAATCTCTTCCCACTAGATTTTCCCCCATTCCCTTCCTCAACTACCAGACCTCCCCCTACCTCCCCCACCCCCCCCCCCTCCCCCCTAACATGACACGTCCCCGCCAAACACACCAATCTGTTGAACCGGAGGCAAACCCCCGCCAGGCTGTGATGCCCAAAAACCTGGAGACAATTTGGTGTATTGTGAGCTTGTGTTTGTCTGTGTTTGTATACATAGCTCAGCCCCCCGCCCCTACCAACATCACCACGAAGGCGCCTCCACACACACACACACACACACAGGGCAAGGTGGGATGGAGTTGAAAGGAAGGATGCTAGGAAAGGAGAAGGAGGGTAGGGTACAAGGTAAGGAGGAGAGCATGGAAGGAGGAGGAATGTACAAAATTGATAAAGGATGTAGGCAACAGGTAGGAGGATAGAAATAAGGAGGTGGATAGGAGGAAAAGCAAGAGAAGGACGTAGGTAGGGGAGGAGGCGGAAAGAAAGAAAAAAAGAGATAGGGAAGAGAGAGGAGGAGGATGGAAGGAAAGAGAGGAGGAGGGAAAAGGAGGAATTGAGGGAGGTAAAGAAAGCAGGAAGAGAGAAAGAGGAAAGGGGAGGAAAAGGAAGGAATGGAGGCAGGGAGACAAACCAGCATATGTGTCCCTCGCAAAACCCCGACGTACCAGGGTGAAGTTTTCTTGGCTGGAAGCTGGGGAGGAGGGAAGGAAGGGAGAGGAGAAGGTGAATTGTACTTGCGGCTGTGAGGAAGGTGAGTTTATTTTGGCGCTTACAGCTGCTACTTTATTGTCCCACTCATCCTGTGAGCGGTCCGCAAAAGGATTACAAGTAGAAGCTTACAACGGTCATAATTAACCTCCATGTCGGATATTATGCACTGAATGTTACACAGTATTTCATTTACATTATTTGTTTAGCTCTACATAAAGGTAACTTATTCACAAATGTGAGTACAGGCGTGAGAGCAGTATGTCGGCCTCACTGTTATTCACATTTACGAGAGGTGTTCACACATTGTGTATTTGGTTCTGTACATGAGAACTGATATAGTTACTATGCAAAAAGTGGATACAATCTTAATATGTCAGCTATTTGCCATTAGAGATGAAGTGTTGTGCCATTTCACAAACAGTGTGCTTGGACCTGTCCTAAAAGTTCTATCTTCACACAGTCGAGGACGTAGTGTTCAAGTGTGGCATATATCTGGCCACACACTTTACATTTAGTCTTGTTTACATCTGCTTGAGGAACATACTGCCAAAGTACTTATATCTAACCTTAATCTAGGGTTACAACATCTTGTAATCTAGTGATCTTGTCACTTGCCATATACATGTTTCATGATAACATCTCATCATGGTAAACTATGGATCGACTAGTGCCTGTTTGTCGTGTGTGTGTGTGTGTGTGTGTGTGTGTGTGTGTGTGTGTATGCACTGTGCTTTAGTCTCGTGTTAATTAAACAACGATCAATAGAGAATCAACTAGACTGTCAACTGCTGTACTGCCTAATTTTACCATTATCGAACGACTGTTAATGAAGGTGTCTCATCTATATAGCTGAGAAACAGAAGACAGACTGGATCACCTGATGAGTAGCCTCCCAGATTGTTTAACCTGAAGATTAACCACCCAGATGCTAACCTAACCTAACCTATCCTATCCTAACCTAACCTAACCTAACCTAACCTAACCTAACCTAACCTAACCTAACCACATATTTTCTTAAAGGTGGTAAAATATATATCAATAAATCTATTACCACTGTAAACATGTCTCACCGTCACTCTGACCTTTTAACATCACCTAAACATTTAAACACATATATGTATTATGATATTTCCTGAGATCAATGGAGGACGCTAAGACTGGTGTTCCTTGTCTGTAGTTATCACGAGGCTGTAACAGTGGATGATAATGACATCTGTGAGGTTAGGTTAGGTTAGGCAAGGCAAAGTCAGAATATTCCGCCCTTCCTCTATACCGCCCCTCCTTCTATACCGCCCTCCCCTCTTCATACCACCCCTCCCCTCTATACCCCCCCTCCTCATACCTCCCTCCTCACCTATACCACCCCTCCCCTCTATACCATACCTTCTATACCTCCCTCCTCACCTATACCAACCCTCCCCTCTATACCTCCCTCCTCACCTATACCACCCCTCCCCTCTATACCGCCTCCCCTCTATACCGCCCTCCTTCTATACCGCCCCTCCCCCTTCCATACCGCCCCTCCCCTCTATACCGCCCCTCCCCCCTATACCATCCCTCCCCCTCAACACCGCCCCTCCCCCTCTATCACCGTCCCCCCCTTCATACCGCCCCTCCCTCTCTACCGCCCCTACCCTCTATACCACCCCTCCCCTCTATACCACCCCTCCCTTTATACCGCCCTCCCCTCTATACCTCCCCTCACCACCTATACCGCTCCTCCCCTTCCATACCTCCCTCCCTCTCCACCACCCCTCCCTCTATACCCTCCTCCCCTCTATACCACCCCCCTCTATACCGCCCCTCCCCTCTACCGCCCCTCCCCTCTATACCGCGCCTCCCTCTATACCGCCCTCCCTCTATACCGCCTCTCCCCTCAGCCACCCCTCCCCTCACCACCACCCCTCCCCCTTTATACCGCCCTCCCCCTCTATACCGCCCCTACCCCTCTATGCCGCCCCTCCCCCATCGCCCCTCCCCTCCATACCACCCCTCCCTCTATACCGCCTCCCCCTCTCTGCCGCCCCCCCCTCTACACCCCTCTCCCTCTATACCACCCCTCCCTCTATACCGCCCCTCCCCTCTATACCGCCCTTCCCCCTCTATACCTCCCTCCCCACCTATACCGCCCCTCCCCTTCCAGACCTCCCCTCTATACCCTCCCTCCCTCTATACCTCCCTCTCCCCTCTATACCGCCCCCTTTATGCCGCCCCTCCCCCTATATCGCCCCTCCCCTTTATACCGCCCTCCCCTCTATACCGCCCTCCCGCCTCTACCACCCCTCCCTCTCAACACCACCCTCCCCTCTATACCGTCCCCCTTCACTTACCGCCCCTCCACCTCTACCGCCCTACCCCTCTATACCACCCTCCCCCTCTATACCACCTCCTCCCTCTACTACCCCCCTCCCCTCTACCTCCCTCCCACCTATACCCTCCCCTTCATACCCCTCCCTCTATACCGCCCTCCCCTCTATACCACCCCTCCCCTCTACCCACCTCCCCTCTACCGCCCCTCCCCTCTATACCGCCCCTCCCCCCTCTATATCGCCCCTCCCCTCATACCTCCCTCCATATCTCCCCTCTATACCTCCTCTCCCCTCTATACCTCCCTCCCCCCCCTCTATACCGCTCCCCCTCTGCCGCCCTCCCCCCTCTATATCGCCCTCCCCTCTATACCACCCCTCCCTCCTATACCGCCCCTCCCCTCTATACCGCCCCTCCCCTTCATACCTCCCCCTCTATACCGCCCCTCCCCCCCTCTATACCTCCCTCCCCTCTATACCGCCCTCCCCTCAAGCGATCCTCACACTCCACATTTCTCCCTCTTTGGATCAGCTCGCCTCCTCCACGCCCTCAAACCTCCACCCTTCCCATTCTATATCTCTTCTCCATCACCTTCTCCCCAACAATAGTGGGCGTGGGCAGTGGTGAGGATGGGAGCAGGTCACCACTTCTACGCCCACTCATCGGTGCTAATTCTGAGCTACCTTTGTTACTCACGGGGAAAGGAAGAGATGGCTAAGATAGAAACGGAGTGAGGAGGAAGAAAAGGAGGCGGACGAAGAATATGGGGGAGGGAAGAGGTAGGAGGGTAGAGAGCGCGGAGGGAGACCAGCACCACCATCACCCTTTCCCAAAACCTTCAGTAAATAATGTTCTTTAAGATAAACCTTTTGTTATTTTCTCCCCAACTTATTGTCCCTAAAATATTGACTCTCTCTCTCCCCTCTCTCTCCTCTCCTCTCTCTCTCTCTCTCTCTCTCTCTCGCTGGTGTTAATTTATGACATCAGCCGCAAAATTACGTCCTTTTACCATAAATCTTCGTCTTTGGATTCTTTAAGGAGAATATACCGTCAAGTAAATCGGTGCTTGAGGTAGTATGGGGCCATGATGGTGGTGATGGAGATGGTGGTGATGGTGGTGATGATGATGGTGATGATGATGGTGGTGGTGATAGTACGAGGCATGCAGTAGTGGTGGTGATGGCGGTGGTGGCGAAGGTGGTGGTGGAGGTGGCAACAGTGGTGGTAGAGGTGTAAGAGCCGCCCACAAGACGACCGCCCAGACGCTTTGTGCCGCCCATAATGGCGGGAATGTGCCTCCTGACTCTCGCTAAGACTCAGGAAACCCGCCATTGTATCCCTGCCCATTCCCGAGGCCGCCGCCGACTAATGGACTCGCTGGAATTCCCTAATTACTGTTTAAGACGCTGTGTCAGGGGCAGGAGGAGGGAGGCTATGGTGGCGGCAGCAGGAACAGCGTCCAATACCAGCAGCACTAACAGCAATAGACGGAACAGCAGCACCACCGACAACAGCACGAGGCATAAAACAGCACTATCATTAACAGCATAGAGCAGCTGTGTAGATTGTCGCCGTGTCTAGGGTCTCTCCACTTAGCTATCGAAGGAAAACCTAGGAATATTTTTGTTAATTTTTCTAGTCAGGTTCTCTCACGAGGATGGAGTGAGGGAAGGTGGGGATGGTGTGACTCACTACCTCACGAACCTGAAGAATAATGCAGTATATTCTCATTGACCGAGTCTAATGAGTCGTGCATAAGGTGGGAGAGTCGGCATAGGTGGGAGAGTCGTGCATAAAGGTGGGAGAGTCCGTGCATAAGGTGGGAGAGTCGTGCATAAGGTGGAGAGTCTGCATAAGGTGGGAGAGTCTGCATAAGGTGGGAGAGTCGTGCATAAGGTTGGAGGTATGCATAAGGTTGGAGAGTCATGCATAAGGTGGGAGAGTCGTGCATAAGGTGGGGAGAGTCGTGCATAAGGTGGGAGGGAAGTCATGCATAAGGTGGGAGAGTCATGCATAAGGTGGGAGAGTCTGCACAAGTGGGAAGTCCAAAGGTGAGAGTATCATAAGGTGGGAGAGTCATGCATAAGGTGGGAGGAGTCGTGCATAATGTGGGAGAGTCGTGCATAAGGTGGGAGAGTCGTGCATAAGGTGGGAGGAGTCGTGCATAAGGTGAGAGAGTCGTTCATAAGGTGGGAGAAGCCATAAGGTGGGAGAGTCATACATAAGGTGGGAGAGTCATGCATAAGGTGGGGAGAGTCATGCATAAGGTGAGAGGAGTCGTTCATAAGGTGGGAGAGTCGTGCATAAGGTGGGAGAGTCGTGCATAAGGTGGGAGAGTCATGCATAAGGTGGGAGAGTCATGCATAAGGTGGGAGAGTCATGCATAAGGCGGGAGAGTCATCATGCATAAGGTGGAGAGTCATGCATAAGGTGGGAGAGTCATGCATAAGGTGGAAGAGTCGTGTATAAGGTGGGAGAGAGTCGTCGCATAAGGTGGGAGAGTCATGCATAAGGCAGGAGAGTCATGCATAAGGTGGAAGAGTCGTGCATAAGGTGGGAGAGTCATGCATAAGGCAGGAGAGTCGTGCATAAGGTTGAAGAGTCGTGCATAAGGTGGGAGGTCAATGCATAAGGTGGGAGAGTCGTGCATAAGGTGAGAGAGTCTTGCATAAGGTAAAAAGAAGGTCGTGCATAAGGTGGGAGAGTCGTGCATGAGGTGGGAGAGTCGTGCATAAGGTGGGAGTCATAAGGTGGGAGAGTCGTGCATAAGGTGGGAGAGTCGTGCAAGGTGAAGAGTCGTCCATAAGGTGGGAGGAGTCGTGCATAAGGTGGGAGAGTCGTGCATAAGGTGGGAGAGTCGTGCATAAGATTGGGAGAGTCGTGCATAAGGTGGGAGAGTCATGCATAAGGCGGGAGAGTCGTTCATAAGGAATGGAGAGTCAACCTGCATAAGGCGGAGGTATAAGGTGGAGAGTGCATAAGGTGGAGGTTGCAAAGGTGGAGAGTGTTGCAGGTGGGAGTCGTGCATAAGGTGGGAGTCGTGCATAAGGTGAGAGAGTCGTGCATAAGATTGGGAGAGTCGTGCATAGGTGGGAGAGTCATATAAGGTGGGAGAGTCGTGCAAGGTGGGGAGGCTCGTGCATAAGGTGAGAGGAGTCGTTCATAAGGTGGGAGGTCGTGCATAAGGTGGGAGAGTCATGCATAAGGCGGGAGAGTCGTGCATAAGGTGGGAGAGTCGTGCATAAGGTGGGAGAGTCGTGCATAAGGTGGAGAGTCGTGCATAAGGTGGGAGCGTGCATAAGGTGGGGAAGTCATGCATAAGGTGGGAGGTATAAGGCAGGAGAGTCGTTCATAAGGTGGGAGAGTCAGTGCATAAGGCGGGAGAGTCGTGCATAAGGGAGAGTCGTGCATAAGGTGGGAGAGTCGTGCATATGTGAGGAGAGTCGTACAAGGCGGAAGAGTCGTGTATAAGGTAGGAGAGTCAGTGCAGGTGGGAGAGTCGTGCATAAGGCGGAAGAGTCGTGTATAAGGTGGGAGAGTCGTGCATAAGGTGGGAGAGTCAAGTGCATAAGGTGGGAGAGTCGTGCATAAGTGAGGGAGAGTCGTGCATAAGGTGGGAGAGTCGTGCATAAGGTGGGAGAGTCGTGCATAAGGTGGGAGAGTGCAAGGTGAGAGAGTCTTGCATAAGGTGAGAGAGTCGTGCATAAGGTGGGAGGTGAGTACGCAAAGTGGGAGAGTCGTGCATGGTGGAGGAAAGTCGTGCATAAGGTGGGAGAGTCGTGCATAAGGTGAGAGTCGTTCGAAGGTGGGAGAGTCGTGCATAAGGTGGGAGAGTCGTGCATAAGGTGGGAGAATCGTGCATAAGGTGGGAGAGTCGTGCATAAGTGAGGGAGGAGTCGTGCATAAGGGTGGGAGAGTCGTGCATAAGGTGGGAGAGTCGTGCATAAGGTGGGAGAGTCGTGCATAAGGTGAGAGAGAGTCTTGCATAAGGTGAGAGAGTCGTGCATAAGGTGGGAGAGTCGTGCATAAGGTGGGAGAGTCGTGCATAAGGTGGAGAGAGTCGTGCATAAGGTGGGAGAGTCTCCAATAAGCTGGGAGATATCGCTGCTGGGGACATCATCCAGCTGGGAGATATCGCTGCTGAGGACATCATCCAGCTAGGAGATATCACTGCTGGGGACATCATCCAGCTGGGAGATATCGCTGCTGGGGACATCAATCAGCTGGGAGATATCGCTGCTGGGGACATCATCAGCTGGGAGATATCGCTGCCAGGGACATCATTCAGCTGGGGATATCGCTGCTGGGACATCATCAGCTGGGGATATCGCTGCTGGGGACATCATCCAGCTGGGGATATATCTGAGGGACATCATAGCTGGGAGATATGTGGGGATCATCCAGCTGGGAGATATCGCTGCTGGGGACATATCCAGCTGGGAGATATGGGGACATATCAGCTGGGGATATCGCTGCTGGGACATCATCCAGCTGGGGATATCGCTGCTGGGGACATCATCCAGCTGGGGATATCACTGCTGGGGACATCATCCAGCTGGGGATATCGCTGCCGGGGACATCATCCAGCTGGGGGATATCACTGGTGGGACATCATCCAGCTGGGAGATATCACTGCTGGGGACATCATCCAGCAGGATATCGCTGCTGGGGACACATCATCCAGGAGATATCATGCTGGGGACATCATCCAGCTGGGAGATATCGCTGCTGGGGACATCATCCAGCTGGGGATATCACTGGTGGAGGCATCATGCAGCTGGGAGATATCGCTGGTGGGGACATCATCCAGCTGGGAGATATCGTTGCTGAGAGCATTGTTAAGGTGTGCTGTGAAAGTCTCAAGCAGAGATGGAAAAAATGGTCCGTGTTAAGGGTGGGTGGGGGTGGGTGAAACTTTGGGACAAGACTTTCCAGAAGTTCCCTGACGACACTGGGGTGGTGTTGAGGTGTTTGTACACAATGAAGTTGACATGTGTGGCGCGTCAAGAAATGTGTTAGTAGTAGTGGCGGGGTGTGGTGGTGGTGTTTGCAAGGCAGAATTTTACTGCCTTTAAAGCGACCAAACGGCCTAGATAAACTATGCAGCGCTAGGGACAGACAAACACCTTATTACCTAACCTAACCTAAGCTAACCTAAGCAAACTCTTCCAGGTAGCTTTACGGTTGTTATTCTTCAGGTGAAATGAACTAGAGAGGTGTGTGTGTGTGTGTGTGTGTGTGTGTGTGTGTGTGTGTGTGTGTGTGTGTGTGTGTGTGCTGGAGCGGTCTCCTTAATTAACTTCATCAACATCATAATTAAATTTCTAAATGTATAATGTCATGAGGAAAAAAAAGGTGGTTTGGAAAGACGTAAGGGGAGGGTGAAGGCGGGGACACACACACACACACACACACACACACACGCACACAGGTGAATATGTAACGGACCATATGAAAATTAGGTATCCCAGCTGATTTCACCCACGATACTAACACCCTAATCTAATCCAACACTAACCTAACCCAACGCTAACCTAACCTAACTAACCTAACCCCACAGTGTTAAGGGTGTCTATTCTTCAGATGGAATAAGCTGGGGTGCGTAATCTTCAGGTGATGATATGTAACTGCACGGGAGGATGCTGTCGGTGATTGACGTGTTAGTCACAATACACAGTGTACCAGTCAGAGATGGTCCACAATACAGTGTACCAGTCAGAGATGGTCCACAATACAGTGTACCAGTCAGAGATGGTCCACAACACAGTGTACCAGTCAGAGATGGCCCACAATGCAGTGTACTCAGTCAGAGATGGTCCACAATACTTTGTACCAGTCAGAGATGGTCCACAACAGATACTAGTCAGAGATGGTCCACAATACAGTGTACCAAGCCAGAGATGGTCCACAATACAGTGTACCAGCAGATGGTCCACACATACAGTGTACAGTCAGAGATGGTCCACAATACAGTATACCAGTCAGAGATGGTCCACAATTCAGTGTACTAGCTCAGAGATGGTCCACAATACAGTGTACCAGTCAGAGATGGTCCACAATACAGTGTACCAGTCAGAGATGGTCCACAATACAGTGTACCAGTCAGAGATGGTCCACAATACAGTGTACCAGTCAGAGATGGTCCACAATACAGTGTACCAGTCAGAGATGGTCCACAATACAGTGTACCAGTCAGAGATGGTCCACAATACAGTGTACCAGTCAGAGATGGTCCACAATACAGTGTACCAGTCAGAGATGGTCCACAATACAGTGTACCAGTCAGAGATGGTCCACAATAGCCCACAGATTGTGTTTGGTCATCGAATAAGGTAATGGAGCCGTGAGACTCGATGACGCCTCAACTCTGTGGTCAAACTGAATATATAATGAAGTGTTCAGGTGGTGTGCGAGTCATTAGAGAGAGAGAGAGAGAGAGACGCTTGGTCACACCTTCCTCACGGGCATGGATGATAGAGGCCATTGTGGCTTTGTTATTGATTCACTCTTGTGTTCGAAATAAGTTTGATTTGTTATTTGATGTTTGTTTTTGTTTATCAGCCATTGTCGTTGTTAGAATACACCAGTGTTCATTAGATACGTATTACTTTTGTGAGGAATATTATACTTCCTCTGGTGTTATCCTCGTGTATATAGGAACAGTATATAGCATTGATGAATATACCTCTCCTGATCTTGGTATTTATTTTTTTCAATATATCTCCCTCTGATATTCCTCTGTGATATTTCTCCCACCTTTACTCAATCTTCCATGACTGTAGCGGCGGCGCAGGCATTAACGTTCTCTTGTCCTGTCGTAAACACCTGAGATTAGTATCATCTTGCAACCGACGGCGCGGCCATCATCACACTGGTCTCTCGCTTCAGGGACCTCTGAGACCTGGTAAACACGTGGCCACTGGGGGATGGTCTCTATGTCTTCCTAGTTTGTAATTGGTTGGTATCTAAGCTTTTCCTGGCTTGTTGGTGGATATTTATGCCTTTTCTAGCTTCTAATTGGTCGGTATCTAAGCTTTTCCTGGTTTATAATTGGTTGGTATTTTCATATTTTCCCGGTTTGTAATTGGTTGGTACAATCTACACATTTCCTGACTTGTAATTGGTTGGTATCTATGCCTTTCCTGGCTTCTAATTGGTTGAGAAATGTCTGGGTATCTCTGCTGATGTTCCTTAGTTTTGGTTGGAGTAGGACCATGACACACACACACACACACACACACACACCTCAAGCATCTCTTAACACCATCTTGGCTCCTCACTGTCCGGTTGTGCCTTTGTGGCCAGAGTGACAATGGTGGTCCCCGACGCTGCCTGATAAAGAAGGCTGCCCATTGTCACCCCCGCACCTTCTTCAGGAGCCACACAAAACTTACCTGGAAGCGACGGTCACACAGGTGGCACTCTCAGTGTTATAAGCGGCCTAAATAGTTACGTTAATCATGCACCAGTCACCCATTTTTCGTTACCATTTTGTGTTACAGAAATTAAATAAAATTGCACCATAAAGATAGGAAAAATAAAGTAATTAAAGAAAAAAAAAGAAAAAAAATATGGTCATCAGATAAGTGTTGGACGTCAGAGGTCAGCTCAGGTCAGGTCAGGTGAAGACTAAGATGGCGGGTAATTACATATCAGTTAATCCCGGGTGTTCAATGGTGAAGTGACGACCGGCGACTCCTCTATTGTTGAGTCCAGGGGAGATAGTGATCACCAGGCACCACCACGGCCCGGTCTCCTGCTGGTGAGGTGCTGGCGGGAGGAAGGAGTTAATGTCTTGCTTACCAGGAGAGGAAGGAGTGTTGTTGACGCTGCTGGCGGAGTGTGTGTGGGAGGGGGAGGGGGGATGGTGGCGGGCCTCGACTGTCTCTGCTTACACTACCACCACCACTACACTACCACCACCACTACACTACCACCACAACTACACTACCACCACTACAACACAACAAATGGCCTCCAGCCTCCCCCAATAGCCATACCTTCTCCACCATTTTATTACCTTAATATTAAATATCCTAATACATAAGTAGCTATCCTAGCTGTGTTGAGTTAGTTGAGCCGCAGATCTACGGGGCATTCAGTGACTGTAGTCTCATAGTCAATATCTGTAGCAGTTGTCGGCTTTGGGGCCGAAGCTCTCGTTCCCCTGAGGCAGAGCAAAGCCAACCGAAGGAGAGAGAAAGACAGTCGACATCTCATCCAGGCTGTAACATAACTTCTGGGCTGCTGCTTCTGTTCGGAGATCACCTCCGCGAGTCTGGCGTAGAAGCATCTTGCACTTGGTCCCATCCCACCAGAGGTTGTGAACACTAGAGGAGTGAAGCTGCCGTGATCAACGTTCTGAATTCTCTCCCCGTATGCCCTTATCTTGTCGTTCTCGTTCCTCCTGTGTGCAGCATCGAGAGCTAAGTTACGGTAAAATGCGGCCATGGGATAAAAAATCCTGATGTCGAAGGAGGCTCGTTGTCCCCGTGTTCAGAATCCTCGAGCACTGACGTCAACACGGGCTTCGTTGGATGTGTTTGAAGTCCTATGTTGGAAGATCTCACCGTCCAATGGAAGGATGGTCGGTTTTACCCTACTACCACCACCACCACCACCACCACCACCACCACCACTGCCACTACTGCTACTGACCTCACCACTGTTACTGAGAGAAAATTAATCCCACTTCGTTTTCCCACCATACACCCCCTCATTAACATGTACTCATCCACATGTACTCAATCACAGCATGTACTCAACCACAGCATGTACTCATCCACATGTTCTCATCCACAGCATGTACTCATCCACATGTACTCAACCACAGCATGTACTCATCCACATGTTCTCATCCACAGCATGTACTCAACCACAGCATGTACTCATCCACATGTTCTCATCCACAGCATGTACTCAACCACAGCATGTACTCAACCACAGCAAGCACTAACCACATGTTCTCATCCACAGTGTACTCAACCACAGTATGTACTCATCCACATGTTCTCATCCACAGCATGTACTCAACCACAGCATGTACTCATCCACATGTTCTCATCCACAGCATGTACTCAACCACAGCATGTACTCATCCACATGTACTCATCCACAGCATGTACTCAACCACAGCATGTACTCATCCACATGTACTCAACCACAGCATGTACTCATCCACATGTACTCAACCACAGCTTGTACTCATCCACAACAAATAACAACCTATAATATACATCCACTCACAGTATACACCCAGTACTTAGCCACACCCGCTGACCCACTCCAACAAACCAATCCACCCACCCCACCCCACCCAGTAATCTATCCACACCCGCTGACTAACCCCATCTACCTACCCACTCCCACTCACCCACCCACCCAGCCCACCCACCCGGCCCACCCACCCGGCCCACCCCATCTACCTGCAGGTCATCGAGAGTAAACAAAAAAATGGGAACTGTTATGATATGAGGGAGGTGTGAAGAGGGGGGGGTGAGGGTGGGGAGGTGGGGTGAGGGGGCCTGTGCCTAGTGTTGTAAGGGCTCTTCTACTCCACTGATGGAGTCCCACACGCCTCACACACACACACACACACGCACACACACACACACACACAACACACACACACACACACACACACACACACACAACACACACACACACACACACACACACACACACACACACACACATACGCTCACACACACACACACACACACGAACACACACACACACACCTAACACACACACACACACACACAGCCACACACACACACACACACGCCTCACACACACACACACACACACACACACACACACACTCACACACACACACATGCCTCACACACACACACACAGCCTCACACACACACACACACTCTCACACACACACACACACACACACACACACACACACACACACACACACACACACCTCACACACACACACACACACACACACACACACACACACACACACACACCTCACACACACACACACACACACGCCTCACACACACGCCTCAACACACACACACACCCTCACACACACACACACGCCCTCACACACACACACACACACACGCTCACACACACACACACACACACACACACACACACACACACACACACACACACACACGCCACACACACACACACGCCTCACACACACACGCCTCACACACACACACAACACACGCCCACACACACACACACACGCCTCACACACACACACACACGCCTCACACACACACACCACACACACACACACACACGCACACACACACACACACACACACGCCTCACACACACACGCCTCACACACACACACGCCTCACACACACACACACACACACACACACACACACACGCCTCACACACACACACACACACACACAACCACGCCCTCAACAACAACACACACAACACACACACACACACACACACACACACACACAACACTCACACACACACACACACACACACACACACACACACACACACACACACACACACACACATGCCTCACACACACACACGCGCTCACACACACCACACACACACACACACACACACACACACACACACACACACACACACACACACACACGCTCTTACATCTCCTTAACTCCTTTTACCTCCGGTCGATAGTTGGTTGGTTGAGAAGTATTTTTGGTGAGGTTTGTGGAGGTGTGAGGGTGGTAGTTGAGAGTACAGGAGGTAGGGAGGTGAGGGGTGGAGGTGAGGGGGTGGTAGCTGAGAGAGGTGCTGGAGGTAGTGAGGTGTGAGGGTGGTGGAGGTGTGGAGGTAGAAGGAGAGGTACTGAGGTGTAAGGGAGGTGAGGGGTGGAGGTGAGGGTAGTGGAATTGAGAGGTAGTGGGAGGGTGAGGGGGAGGTGTGAGGGGTGGTAGTTGAGAGTACTGGAGGTAGTGAGGTGTGAGGGTAGAAGAGAGGTACTGGAGGTAGTGAGGTGTGAGGGGGTGGGAGGTGGGGAGGGTGGTAGTTGAGGAGTACTGGAGGTGAGGTGGGGAGGGTAGTTGAGAGGTACTGGAGGTAGTGAGGAGGTGGTAGTTGAGAGGTGGAGGTAGTGAGGTGTGAGGGTAGTTGAGAGGTACTGGTGGAGGTGTGAGGTGGTTGTTGAGAGGTGCTGGAGGTAGGAGGTGAGGGTGGTAGTTGAGGTACTGGAGGTAGTGAGGTGTGAGGGTGGTTGTTGAGGTACTGAGGTAGTGAGGTGAGGGTGGTAGTTGAGAGGTACTGGAGGTAGTGAGGTGTGGAGGGTGGTTGTTGAGAGGTACTGGAGGTAGTGAAGTGTGAGGGTGGTAGTTGAGAGGTGCTGGAGGTAGTGAGATGAAGGTGGTAGTTGAGAGGTACTGGAGGTAGTGAGGTGTGAGGGTGGTTGTTGAGAGGTGCTGAGGTAGTGGAGGTGAGGGTGGAAGGAGGCCTGAGGGAAGAGGGGTGTGAGGGTGGTTGTTGAGAGGTACTGGAAGTAGTGAGGTGTGAGGGTGGTTGTTGAGAGGTACTGGAGGGGAGGGGTGTGAGGGTGGTTGTGAGAGGTGCTGGAGGTAGTGAGGTGTAGGTGGTAGCTGGAGAGCTACTGGAGGTAGTGAGGTGTGAGGGTGGTTGTTGAGAGGTACTGGAGGTAGTGGAGGTGAGGGTGGTTGTTGAGGTACTGGAGGTAGTGAGGTGGGGCTGGTTGTTGAGAGGTGCTGAGGTAGTGGAGGTGAAGGGGTGGAGGTGTGAGGTGGTAGCTGAGAGGTACTGAGGTAGTGAGGTGAGGGGGTGAGGTGTGAGGTGGTAGTTGAGAGGTACTGGAGGTAGTGTGAGGAGCGGTGGAGGTGTGAGGGTGGTAGTTGAGAGGTACTGGAGGTAGTGAGGTGTGAGGGTGGTGAAGTTGAGAGGTACGGAGGTAGTGAGGTGTGAGGGGGGTGGAGGTGAGGGCGCAGAAGTTGAGAGGTACTGGAGGTAGTGAGGTGTGGAGGTGGTGTTGAGAGGTACTGGAGGTAGTGAGGTGAGGTGGAAGGAGAGGTGCTGGAGGTAGGAGGTGAGGGTGGTAGTTGGAGGTACTGGGTGGAGTGGAGGTGAGGGTGGTTGTTGAGAGGTGCTGGAGGTAGTGGAGGTGTGAGGGTGGTAGGAGAGGTACTGAGGTAGTGAGAGGTGAGGGTGGTGTTGAAAGGTACTGGAGGTAGGAGGTGAGGGTGGTAGTTGAGAGGTACTGGAGGTAGTGAGGTGAGGGTGGTTGTTGAGAGGTGGAGGTAGTGAGGTGAGGGTAGTAGTTGAGAGGTGCTGGAGGTAGTGAGGTGAAGGTAGCTGAGAGGTACTGGAGGTAGGAGGTGTGAGGGTGGTTGTTGAGAGGTGCTGGAGGTAGTGAGGTGTGGGGCAAGGAGAGGTACTGAGGTGGGTGGGAGGTGTGAGGGGGTGGAGGTGTGAGGTGGTAGTTGAGAGGTACTGGAGGTAGTGAGGTGTGAGGGTGGTAGTTGAGAGGTGCTGGAGGTAGTGAGGTGTGAAGGTGGTAGTTGAGAGGTACTGAGGTAGGAGGATGAGGGTGGCGTGAAAGGTGACTGGAGGTAGTGAGGTGAGGTGATTGTTGAGGAGGTACTGGAGGTAGGAGGGGGAGGGTGGTTGCTGAGAGGTGCTGGAGGTAGGTGAGGTGAAGGGGTGGAGGTGGAGGGTGGTGGTTGAGAGGTACTGAGGTGGAGGAGGTGAGGGTGGTTGTTGAGGCTGGAGGTGGAGGTGGAGGGGTGGTGGAGGTGTGAGGTGGTAGTGGAGAGGTACTGAGGTAGTGAGGTGAGGGGTGGAGGTGAGGTAGTAGGAGAGGTATTGGAGGTGGTGAGGTGTGAGGTGGTTGTTGAGAGGTGCTGGAGGTAGTGAGGTGTGAGGGTGGTGGAGGTGTGAGGTAGGTTGTTGTAGGTGCTGGAGTGAGGTTTGGTGGGGGTGTGAGGGTGGTTGTTGAGAGGTACTGGAGTTAGTGAGGTGTGGGGTGTGGTTGGAGGAGAGTACTGGAGGTGAGTGTGAGGTGGTGGTTGGAGAGGTGCTGGAGGTGAGTGAGGTGTGAGGGTGGTGAGGAGGTACTGAGGTGGTAGTGAGGTGTGAGGGTGGTTGTTGAGGGTGCTGGGAGGTGATGAGGGAGAGGGGTGGTAGTTGAGAGTGCTGGAGGTGAAGTGAGGTGTGAGGGTGGTTGTTGAGAGGTACTGAGGGTAGTGAGGTGTGAGGGTGGTAGTTGGGGGTACTGGAGGTGAGTGAGGTGTGGGGTGGTTGTTGAGGTACTGGAGGTGAGTGAGGTGTGAGGGTGGTGGTTGGAGGTGGAGGTGGTGGAGATGTGGGGTGGTTGGAGAGGTACTGGGTGTAGTGAGGTGTGAGGGTGGTTGGGGTGCTGGAGGTAGTGAGGTGTGAGGTGGTAGTTGAGAGGTGCTGGAGGTAGTGAGGGGTGAGGGTGGTTGGAGGTACTGGAGTAGTGAGGTGTGGGGTGTTGCTGAGAGGTACTGGAGGTAGTGAGGTGTGAGGTGGTTGTTGGGGTGCTGGAGGTAGTGAGGTGTGGGGTGGTAGTTGAAAGGTACTGGAGGTAGTGAGGTGTGAGGGTGGTTGTTGAGAGGTACTGAGGTGCTGGGGTGTGAGGGTGGTTGTTGAAAGGTACTGGAGGTAGTGAGGTGTGGGGCTGGTTGTTGAGGTGCTGGAGGTAGTGAGGTGTGAAGGGGTGGAGGTGTGAGTGTGTGGTGAAGGTACTGGAGGTAGTGAGGTGTGGGGGGTGGAGGTGTGAGGGTGGAGTTAGAGGTACTGGAGGTAGTGAGGTGTGACAGGTGGAGTGTGGGGGTGAAGTGAGAGGTACTGGAGTAGTGAGGTGTGAGGGTGGTAGTTGAGAGTACTGGAGGTAGTGAGGGGTGTGAGGGGGTGGAGTGTGAGAGGCGTGGTTGAGAGGTACTGGAGGTAGTGAGGTGTGAGGGGTGGTAGTTGGAGAGGTACTGGAAGTGAGTGGGGGTGAGGTGTGGGGAGGTGCTGGAGGTAGTGAGGTGTGAGGTGGTGGTTGGAGTACTGGTGGTGGTGAGATGTGAGGTGGTTGTTGAGGTGCTGGAGGGAAGTGAGGTGTGGGGTGGTTAGTTAGAGAGGTACTGGAGGTAGTGAGGTGTGAGGGTGGTTGTTGAAAGGTACTGGAGGTGGTGAGGTGTGAGGTGGTGGTTAGAAGTGCTGGAGGTAGTGAGGTGTGGGGTGGTTGTTGGAGAGGTGGTGGAGTAGTGAGGTGTGGGGTGAGGTGGTAGGGGAGGTGCTGGAGGTGAAGTGAGGTGTGAAGGTGGTGGTTGGAGAGGAGTGCTGGGTGTGAGTGTGAGGGTGGAGGTGAGGTGCTGGAGTAGTGGAGGGGTGTGGGGTGGTGGTTGGGGAGGTGCTGGAGGTGTGAGGAGGTGTGAGGTGGAGGTGTGGGGTGGTGGTTGGGGGGTGCTGGAGGTGTGGAGGTGTGAGGTGTGGTTGAGAGGTGCTGGAGGTAAGAGGTGTGAAGGTGGTGGTTAGAGGAGTGGAGGTAGTGAGGTATGAGGGTGGTTGGTGAGAGGTGACTGGAGGTAGTGAGGTGTGAGGGTGATTGTTGAGAGGTGCTGGAGGTAGTGAGGTGTGAGGGTGGTTGTTGAGAGTGCTGGAGGTGGTGAGGTGTGAAGGGTGGTGGAGGTGTGAGGGTGGTAGTTGAGAGGTACTGAGGTAGTGAGGTGTGAGGGTGGCTGTTGAGGTGCTGGAGGTAGTGGGGTGTGAGGTGTGGAGGTGTGGGGTGGTAGCTGAGAGGTACTGGAGGTAGTGGGGTGAGGGGGTGGAGGTGTGAGGGGTGAAGTGGTGGGGTATTGGAGTAGTGAGGTGGAGGTGGTTGCTGGGGGTGCTGGGTGTGAGGTGTGGGGTGGTGGAGGTGTGAGGGTGGTTGAGAGGTGCTGGAGGTGAAGTGAGGTTTGGTGGAGGTGTGAGGTGGTTGTTGGGAAGGTGCCTGGAGGTAGTGGGGTGAGGGTGAGTGGAGGTGTGAGGTGTTGTTGAGAGGTGCTGGAGGTGGTGGGGTGAGGGGTGAGTGGAGGTGTGAGGTGGTTGTTGAGGAGGTGCTGGGGTAGTGAGGTGTGGGGTGTGGGGGTGTGGGGTGGTTGGTGGAGGTGCTGGAGTGAGTGAGGTGTGAGGGTGGAGGTGTGGGGTGTAGTTGGGAGAAGACTAGAGTGGGGTGAGGGGTGGAGGTGGAGGTGGTGGTTGAGAAGTGCAGGTGGTGGGGGTGGGCAGGTGGAGGTGTGAGGGGTGGATTGAGAGGTACTGAGGTAGTGAGGGTGTGGGGGTGGACTGAGAGGTACTGGAGTAGTGAGGTGTGGGGGTGGAGTGTGGGGGCGGTGGTTGAGGTACTGGAGTGGTGAGAGGTGAGGGTGGTGGTGAGAGTGCTGGAGGTGGTGAGGGTGTGGGGTGAGTGGTTGAGGTGCTGGAGGTAGTGGGGTGTGAGGGTGGTGGTTGAGAGGTGCTGGTGTGCAGTGAGATGTGAGGTGGGAGAGGTGCTGGAGGTGGTGAGGTGTGGGGTGGTGAGAAGGCTGGGTGACATGAGGTGTGAGGTGTGGTTGTTGAAAGGTACTGGAGGTGGTGAGGTGTGGAGGTAGTGGTTGAGAGTACTGGAGGTAGTGAGGGTGTGGGGGTGGTTGTTGGAGGTGCTGGAAGTGAGTGAGGTGTGGGGTGGTGGTTGAGGTGCTGGAGGTGGTGAGGTGTGGGGTGGTGTTGGGGGTGCTGGAGTGGTGTGGGGTGGTTGTTGGAGAGGTGCTGGAGGTAGTGGGGTGTGGGGTGGTGGTTGAGAGCTGGAGTGGTGGGGTGTGAGGGGGGTGGAGGTGTGGGGTGGTGGTAGAGGTACTGGAGGTAGTGAGGTGAGTGAGATTGAGAGGTGCTGGAGGTGTGTGGGGGTGGTGAGTTGGGAAGCACTGGAGGTAGTGGGGTATGAGGGTGGTTGGTGAAGGTGCTGGAGGTAGTGAGGTGTGGGGTGAGTTGTTGGGGAGTATGGGTGAGTGGTGTGAGGTGGTTGTTGAGGTGCTGGAGGTGGTGGTGTGAGAGGTGTGGGGTGGTGAGCTGGGAGGTACTGGAGTGAGTAGGGTGTGAGGGTGGTTGTTGGGGAGAGGTGCTGGAGTAGTGAGGTGTGAGCGTGGAGGTGTGAGGGGTAGTGGTTAAGGAGTGCTGGGTAGTGAGGTGTGAGGGGTGGAGGTGTGAGGTGGTAGTTAGGAGGGTGTGGAGGTAGTGAGGTGTGAGGTTGGTTGTTGGGGAGGTGCTGGAGGTAGTGAGGGGTGTGAGGGTGGTGGAGGTGTGAGGTGGGTTGTTGTAGGTGCTGGAGTGGGGTTTGGGTGGTGGGTGTGAGGTGGTTGTTGAGAGCACTGGAGGAAGTGAGGTGTGAGGGTGGTTGGGAGGTGCTGGAGGTGAGTGTGAGGTAAGTTGTTAGGGGAGGCTGGAGGTGAGTGAGGTGTGAGGGTGGTGAGTTAGAGGTACTGAGGGGTAGTGAGGTGTGAGGGTGGTTGTTGAGGGTGCTAGGAGGTGATGAGGGTGTGGGGTGGTGGTTGAGAGTGCTGGAGGTGGAAGGTGGGGTGTGAGGGTGGTTGTTGGAGAGGTGCTGGAGGTGGTGAGGTGTGGGGGGTGGGGTGGTTGGAGGTACTGGAGGTGAGTGGGGTGTGGGGTGGTTGTTGAGGTACTGGAGGTGAGTGGGGTGTGAGGGTGTGGTTAGAGGTGGAGGTGGTGGGGATGTGGGGTGGTTGGGGAGGTACTGGGTGTGGTGGGGTGTGAGGGTGGTTGGGGTGCTGGGGAGAGTAGTGAGGTGTGAGGTGGTAGTTGAGAGGTACTGGAAGTGGTGAGGGTGTGAGGTGTGGTTGGAGGTACTGGAGTAGTGGGGTGGAGGTGATGTTGGGGAGCACTGAAGGTAATGAGGTGAGGTGGTTGCTGAGATGCTGGAGGTGGGGAGGTGTGGGGTGGTGGATTGAGAGGTACTGGAGGTGGTGAGGTGTGAGGGGTGGTTGTTGAGAGGTACTGGAGGTGCCAGGGTGTGAGGGAGGTTGTGAAAGGTGCTGGAGGTGGTGAGGTGTGGGGCTGGTTGTTGAGGCGCTGGAGGTAGTGAGGTGTGAGGAGGTGGAGGTGTGAGTGTGTGGTGAAGGTACTGGAGAGTAGTGAGGTGTGGGGAGGTGGAGGTGTGAGGGTGGCCGTTAGAGGTACTGGAGGTAGTGAGGGTGAGCAGATGGAGGTGTGGAGAAGTGGTGAAGTGCTGGAGTAGTGGGGTGTGAGGGTGGTGGTTGAGAGTACTAGGTAGTGAGTGAGGGGGTGGAGTGTGAGGTGGTTGAGAGGTACTGGAGGTGAGTGAGGTGTGAGGGGTGGTAGTTGGGGAGGTGCTGGAAGGAGTGGGTGAGGTGTGGGGAGGTGCTGGAGGTGGGTGGGGTGTGGGGTGAGTGGTTGGAGTGCTGGTGGGGTGAGATGTGAGGGTGGTTGTTGAGGTGCTGGAGGGTGGTGAGGTGTGGGGTGAGTTAGTTAGAGAATTACTGGAGGTGAGTGAGGTGTAGGGGTGGTTGTTGAGAGGTACTGGAGGTGGTGAGGTGTGAGGTGGTGGTTAGGAGTGCTGGAGGTGGTGAGGTGTGGGGTGGTGATGGGCAGGTGGTGGAGTGGTGGGGTGTGGGGTGAGGTGGTGGGGGAGGTGCTGGAGGTAGGAAGTGGGGTGTGGGAGGTGGTGGTTGGGAGGAGTGCTGGGTGTGAGTGTGAGGGTGGACGTGAGGTGCTGGAGTGAGAGTGAGGGGTGTGGGGTGGTGGTTGAGGAGGTGCTGGGGGTGTGATGGGTGTGAGGTGGAGGTGTGAGGTGGTTGTTGGGGGTGTGCTGGAGGTGTGGAGGTGTGGGGTGTGGTTGAGGGTGTAGGTAGTGGTGTGAAGGTGGTAGTTAAAGAGGAGTGGAGTAGTAAGGTATGAGGGTGGTTGTTGAGAGGTGACTGGAGGTAGTGAGGTGTGAGGGTGATTGTAGGAGAGTACTGGAGGTAGTGAGGTGTGAGGGTGGTTGTTGAGAGTGCTGGAGTGGAAGTGAGGTGAAGTGGAGGGAGGTGTGAGGGTGGTGGTTGAGAGGTACTGGAGGAAGTGGGGTGTGAGGGTGGTTGTTGAGGTGCTGGAGGTAGTGGGGTGTGAGGTGTGGAGGTGTGGGGTGGTGGTTGAGGAGGTGCTGGAGGTGAGTGGGGTGTGGGGGTGGAGGTGTGAGGAGTGAAGTGGTGGGGAAATGTGGAGAGTGGAGGTGTGAGATTGGTTGTTGGGGGTGCTGGAGGTGAAGTGGGGTGTGGGGTGGTGGAGGTGTGAGGGTGGGGTTGTTATGAGTGCTGGAGTGAGTGAGGTTTGGTGGGGGTGTGAGGGTGGTTGTTGCGAAGGTGTGGAGGTGAGTGAGGTGTGGGTGGGGTGGAGGTGTGGGGTGGTTGTCAGAGGTGGTGGGGGGACAGTGGAGGTGTGAGGTGGTTGTGCAGAATTACTGGGTAGAAGTGAGGTGTGGGGTGTGGAGGTGTGGGGTGGTTGTCTGTGAGAGCTGGAGTGAAAGTGGTGTGAGGTGGAGGTGTGGGGTGGTAGTTAAGGGAGAATGCACTAGAGTGGTGGTTCAGGCAGGTGGAGGTGTGAGGTGGTGGTTGAGAATTGCAAGTGGTGTGGAGTGTGTGCAGGTGGTGGAGGTGTGAGGGGTGGATTGAGAGGTGCTGGAAGTGAGGGTGTGGGGTGGATTAGAGGTACTGGAGGTGGAAGTGAGTGGGGTGCAGTTGTTGAGGTGCCTGGAGTGGGGTGTGAGGGTGGTGGTTGGAGGAGGTACTGGAGGTAGTGAGTGTGTGGAGTAATTTGTTGAGGTTATGGAGAGTGGTGGGGTGTGAGGGTGGTGGATGAGAGGTGCGGTGTTGCAGAGATGTGGGGTGGGCAGGTGTTGCTGGAGGTGAAAAAGGAGGTCAGGGGTGGTGATTGGGGAAGTGCTGGGTGAAATGAGGTGTGAGGTGTGGATTTGGTGAAAGGTACTGGAGGTGGTGGGGTGTGAGGGTAGTGGTTGAGAGGTACTGGAGGTAGTGAGGGTGTGGGGGTGGTTGTTGGAGGTGCTGGGTGGTGAGGTGTGGGGTGAGTAGTTGAGGTGCTGGAGGTGGTGGGGTGTGAAGGTGGGTAGTTGGGGGTGCAGGAGTGGTGGTGTGGGTGGTTGTTGAGAGGTGCTGGAGGTAGTGAGGTGTGGGGTGGTGGTTGAGAGTCTGGAGTGAGTGGGGTGTGAGGGGGGTGGAGGTGTGGGGTGGTGGTTGAGGTACTGGAGAGTGGTGAGTGTGAGATTGAGAGGTGCTCAGGAGGTGTGTGGGAGTGAGTGAGTTGGGGCTGGAGGTAGTGGGGTAGAGGGTGTTGGTGAGAGTGCTGGAGGTGAGTGAGGTGTGGGGTGGTGTTGAGGGAGGTGCTGGAGGTGAGAGGTGTGAGGGTGGTTGTTGAGAGGAGGTGCTGGAGTGAGTGGGGTGTGGGGTGCAGTGTGTGGTGGGTGTGAGCAAGGTGCAGGTGGTGGGGAGTGTGGGGATGGTTGGTGAGAGAGGTGCTGGAAGTGGGGTGTGGGGTGGTGGAGTGTGGGGTGTGGACGAGGAAGGTGCTGGGAGGAAAGTGTGAGGGGAAGTTAAAGGTAGTAGTTAAAGTGATAGATGTGTAGTGTGAAGTGGTTGTTGAAGGTGCTGGGAGAGTAGCGTAGGGGTGTGAGGGGTGGTGGAGGTGTGAGGGTGGGTTGTTATGAGTGCTGGAGTGGGGTGGTGGGGTTGAGGTGGTTGTTGGGGGTGCCTGGAGGTGAGTGAGGTGTGGAAAGGTGGTGGAGGTGAGGTGGTTGTTAAGAGGTGCTGGGTAGGAGGTGTGGTTTGGAGTGGGGTGTGGGGTGTTGTTGGGGTACTGGAGTAAGTGGGGTGTGGGGTGGGTGGGGGTGTGAGGGGTGAATTGTTAGAGAGTGCTGGAGTAGTGAGGTGTGAAGTGGTGGGTGTAGAGGTGGTTGTTGAAGTGCCTGGGGGTAGTGAGGTGTGAGTGGTGGAGGTGTGAGGGTGGTTGTTGTGGAGGTGCTGGAGTGTGAGGTGAGGGGGTGGAGGTGTGAGGGTGGTTGTTGAGAGGTGGAGGTAGTGGGGTGTGAGGGTGGTTGTTAAGAGGTACTGGAGGTGTGGGGTGTGTGAGGGTGGAGGTGTTAGGGTGGTTGTTGAGAAGTACTGGAGGTGTGTGAGGTGTGAGGGGTGGTAGTGAGGGAGGTGCACTGGGTGTGTGGGGTGTGGGGTGGTTGTCAGAGGTACTAGAGGTAGTGAAGGTGTGAGGGTGGTAGTTAGAGAGTGCAAGTATGAGTGTGAGGGTGGAGTGTGAGGGTGGTTGTTGAGAGGTACTAAGGTGGTGGGGTGTGAGGTGGTGGTTGGAGAGCTGGAGGTAGTGGGGTGTAGAGGGTGGTGGAGGTGTGAGGTGGTTGTTGGAGGTGCTGGAGGTGAGTGAGGGTGTGGGGTGTGGGTTATAAGTGCTGGAGGTGGTGAGAGGTGTAGAATTGGTTGTTAGTGTGCAGTGAGTGGAATGTGGGGTGGTTGTCATGAGGTGCTGGAGGTGAGTGGGGGTGTAGTGGTTGTTGGTGTGCTGGAGGTGGTCTGGATTAGGATGGAGGTGTAAAGGGTGGATTTGTTATGAGGTACTGGAAGTGAAAATGAGGGTGTGAGGGAGTGGTTGTTAAGAAGATGCTGGAGGTAGTGAGGTTTGAGGATGGTGGAGAGTGTGGGGTGGTTGTTGAGGAGGTGCTGGAGGTGAAGTGAGGTGTGAAGGTGGGGTGGAGGTGTGAGATGAAAGGTGTTATGAGGTACTGGAGGTGAGAGTGAGGGGTGTGGGGTGGTTGTTGGAGAGTACTGGAGGTAGTGAGGTGGTGGAGTGTGGTGTGGTTGTTGAGAGGTGCTGGAGGTGAGTGGGGTGTGGGTGGGGTGGGTGTGGGGGTGGGTTGTTGTGAGTGCTGGAGTGTGGTGAGGGTGTGAGGGATGGTGGGGTGTGTTATGGGGTGCTGGAGTGTGAGGTGTGGGGTGGAGGGGTGGTTGTTGTGAGGAGTGGAGGTAGTGAGGGTGTGAGGTGTGGGAGGTATGGGTGGTTCATTGAGTGCTGGAGTGTGGGGTGGTGAGAGGTGTGGGGGTGGTTGGGGAGGTACTGGAAGGTGTGGGGTGTGGGGTGGTTGTTGAGAGTACTGGAGGGTAGTGAGGTGTGAGTGGGGTGGAGAATGCATGAGGGGGTTGTTTTGGGAGTACTGTGGAGGAGTGAGTGTGAGGTGTGGGGTGTGGGTTGTGGGGTGTGTTGTGAGAGTGCTGGAGGTTAGTGAGGTGTGAGGGTGGAGGTGTGAGGTGGTGTTGTGAGTGCCTGGAGTGGGCCAGGGTGGGTGGAGGTGTGAAGGTGATTGTTGAGAGGTACTGGAAGCCGTGAGGTGTGAGGTGGTGGAGTGTGATGGTGTGAGTACTGGAGTGAAGTGAGTGTGTGAGGGAGGTTGTTGTGATTTACTGGAGGTAGTGAGGTGTGAGGGTGATGGGTTGTAAGGTGCTGGGGCAGTGGTGTAGGGGTGGGGTGGAGGTGTGGGGTGGTTGTTTAGGAGGTACTGGAGGAGTGAAAGTGAGGTGTGGAGTTGATGGGTTGTAGAGGTGTGAGGTGAGTGAGGTGTAGGGGTGGGTGGGGTGTGGGGTGGTTGTTGGGGAGGTGCTGGAGTGAAATGAGGTGGGGTGGTTTGGTGCCAGAGTGAGTGAGGGTGTGAGGTGGTGGAGGGGGTGTGAGGAGTGGTTGTTGAAAGTGCACTGGAGTAGTGAGGTGCAGGAGTGATGGGTTAGCAAGGTACTGGAGGCAGTGAGGTGTGAGGTGGTGGAGTGCAAGGGGTGGTTGTTAGAGTGCAGTGAAAGTGAGGGTGGCAGGTGGTGCAGTTGTGGGAGTGCTGGAGTGGCTGAGGAGTGCAGGGTGGAGGAGGTGTGAAGGGTGGTTGTTGGAGTGCTGGAGGTGTGAGGTGTGGGGTGGAAGTGGGTTGTGAGGTGCTGGAGGTGGTGGGGTGGGGTGGTGGAGGGTGTGGGGTGGATTTGTTGCAGTGCTGGAGGTGAGTGAGGGTGTGTGAGGTGTGGGTTGTGGTGGAGGTAGTGAGGGTGTGTGAGGGTGGTGGAGTGTGGGGTGGTTGTTGGCACAGTGCCTGGAGGGCAAGGTGTGAGGTGGTGGAGTGTGAGGTGGCTGGTGGGAGGTGCTGGAGTGGTGAGGTGTGAGGTGGTGGGTGGGGGTTGGTGGGGAGGTGAGACAGACCATTGGGAAACAGTTGATGGGGAATGGGGAAGGAAAAGAAGGTGGGGAGAAGTTGGAAATGGGGAGAAGGAGGGAGTGGGGGGGAGAGTCTAGGGAAGAAGATGGGGGGTGAAAGACAGAAAAGGAGGAGGGAGGGAGGTCTCTGGAGACAGGAGGTGGGGGTGGGGGGGGGGGGGTGAGGTGAGAAGAACGTGGAGGTGATC